>NC_047155.1:15581966-15834466 GCF_009819705.1 Hippoglossus hippoglossus
GTTGAATCAACACCTCTTTAACACAGTTTTAATACAAACTGAACATTATAACTTTAATGAAGTATGATTTTTTGCAGAAATACTGTATTAGATTGCATTTGTTTTAGCTAGGTGCGCCTAATAAGCTGACAACTAGGTGTAGGTGTAAAGTCCAGGGTACGGATGAAACAACTCATGTTTACATGTTGTTCAACATCAGATGAATATGTTTGTTTTCAATATGAATATAGTTGTTTCGAAAGGTCACTCTCCAAGATGATGCTAACTCATAACTTAAGTTTAAGAAAATGAGAATTCATGGATCCAGTAGCAGGACGTAGACTGTGGCAGAATGAAGCAGAAGATTTCCAGGCGAATTGGTGCAGCTTGGGAAGTTAAGGAGGGCGTTAAAGAGTTAAAGAAGTTGATTTATGTTTTAACTCTCACCTATGGTCATGAGTTTTGGGTTTTAACCGAAATAACGAAATTGCAGACACAAGATGCCAGAATTAGTTTCCTCTGCAGGGAAGCTACACTCCCTCATAGAGATAGGGCAAGGAGCACTAATATCTAGGGGGAGTTCAGAGCAGGGTTGTTGCTCTTTTGCAACATAAGGAGTCAGTTGAGGTGGTTCGGGCACCTCCTAGGCAACTTCCATTGGAGGTTTTCAGGGCACATCTAACTGGTAAACCACTGGGTAGATCCAGAACACTCTGGAGAGATTATTCATGTCATCTGGCCTGGAAACGCCTTGGGATCTCCTGTAAAGAGCTGGAATAAGGACTATTTTGCTTCTGCCATGACTCAATATGCGACAGAATGAATGGATGGATGGATCCTGCAGTCAGGCACCATTAATCCATCGCACACGAACAGGATGCAATGAGATGACTTAATTTAAAAGACCACTATTCAAAAGACATACCAAACATGATAGAGACCTGGCATTTATGTTTTTCTTATGTGTTAATTCAAGGATTTCCCTCATTGCTAAACATGCTAATGTTGCCAGGGTAATATGCTCACAATGACAATGCTAACATGGTGATGTACAATACAATGTTACCATGTTGTTTGTGTGTTAGCATGCTAACATTTGCTGATTAGCACAAAGCACAACAGTTGTTGAAACTTTTTTAAACATTCCCTAAGTGTGAACCAATTGTTGTGCCAATGAAATAGTCCAGGAGGCTCCAAAGTCATTACAAACACTGCTTGAAGTTAGTGACTCGTCAGATTGTCTGTTTCAGAAGGTTGTCAGACTCAGCCAAATATCTACAACGCAGTCTACATGCACACACACACACACACACACATACACACACAAACCAACAATGCACTTACTGTAGACTTATTATGTTTTGGTATGATGAGATTTGACAGATAACAACACAACGATGTGACACTAGTGTGCACACAGTTAGCAGAAGGTCCCTGGACACCGCTGTTCCATCTCGCCGTGGGATTTAACCATTTTATTTTGCTGTATTATCACATCAGCTGTAAGTGGAGCTTTCACTTGGGCCCACACCCTTCCACTATTTACTCACTATTTACACACAGTTATGTTTCACTTTCACTACAGTGCCATAAAAATGCAATTTTTCTACATCTGGCAGAGAATCAAACTGAGACATTTCTTTACTTTGCTTTCAACACTGATTTGTGCCTTGTGCCGCGAACGAATTGCAGTGTCCTGTGATTGCCATGAGCAGGGCTGCTTGAGAGAGTGGCGATAATCATTTCTAGAGATTTATGCTGTATGCCAAGTGTCTCCATTGTTAATATTGCCTCTCAGCTGACCTTACAGTGACCTGCAGAGCATAAAACAGCCCAAAGCAGGGGCCCCTTTGGCTGGAGACCAAACACTGGGGAGAAACAAACGCAGAATGAGAGAACAAGACGGAGAGAGAAACAGGACAGTTACTGCAGCACAAATATAACAATAAAACAGACAGAAAAGGAAAGCTGTGTAAGAGAGGAGAAAAGCAGTGAATCTGTAAAAGAAGCAAAGAGTGTTGTGGCTCGTGTGTGCTGATGTCCAGGAGAGTGATCAGGTCATCTTAAGCAGAGCTGAAAAGTGTTAGAGGCTCAGTATTAAATCCCAGCAATGACGTACTCCTCATATGAAGCAACTGCAGCAATTTTTACAGCACAAACCTCCCCCAGGCAGATCACAGCTCGATATCACACTCAGAGCACTGGAAATGACTGCAGTCAGAACTGATAATGAGCTAAATATGCAAAACCTGACACACACATACACACACACACACAGGCAGGATGACATGCGCAAACTTCTAAAGCTTTGATTCTCCCTCATAATCGCAAAGGTATCCTGATGTGACATGTGTGTCGCTATCTGTCTATTTTCTCTCTTTCATCCCACTTTTTTTATTTGAGCTGATTGTCTTTTTGACAAGTGCACCTCTTATCACCATTCACCATCAAGCTGCTTTTCATTTCCTCTCCTTTTTATTGCCCCTTCTTCTTAAAAAAAAATGTGTGTGTGTCTCTTTAACCCTTCCACCACCCTGCTGAGCTGTATCAGACATGGACCGACTTATTTGTTCAGCTCAGTTACTCTCTCATAAATAATTTGTAAAAGTATCTTTTTTAAAAACCTCTCAAATTTCACATTGAGTGAGAAACACACAAACAATCTCATATTGCCTCAAAAGAACTGCACAGTTTTCTGAGAAACACAACAATTACAGCAACTTTCACACACAGGTTGGGCGAGGGATGGAAATCGGGCCAAGAGAAACTGGAGACATGGATGTGAAGAGAAAAAGAGGTGAAGTGAAAAAAGAAAGGAGAGTGACGGACATGGATCTGCCTCACCTGTAGCTTCTGCAGCAGCTTAAGTGGACATAACCCAACAGACCCCTCCCCTCCCAGCACAATCGCACCTCTGTAACCATTTCCACCCAGCCTCCGCCAGCTTCTTCACATCTTTAATTTCACTGCTATTGTAGTAGTGGCCTAAACACCCAGTTGTATTGTTCTTTGTACAGCCCCGGTATAATGACGCTGTTTTGTCACCTCCAGAAGAGATGTTTTATGCAGACAGAAATCACTGCAGGCGATTGCAGCTGCTACAACTCAATGAGCCCACAGACAATGTGTGTTTCCTAAACAGTTTAACGTCATTGAGGGCCACACACACACAAAAAAAACACACACGCACACGCGCACACGCACACACACGCACACGCGCACACGCACACACACACACACACACACACACACACACAAACACACATTAGACTAAAAAAAAAAGTAAAAGTCTATATTTGTGTCTCACGATCTAAAAAGATTTGCACAGATAAAGTTTTTTGGGGAATGTACATTACATTTTGTATAGTATGTAGTGGTAGGGACATATTTAAAAAGAAAAAATGCTCCATATTAATTTTAATACTGGTCTTCTATTATTACATTACATCCTTGTTTTCAAAATCTCAGATTTTAAACCCTTTTGGCTCTAATACTTCGTTGTAGTAGAAAATCATTGTTACACAAATAACTATTTAGTTTGAGAAACAAATATCTCTGTACTCAATAAATGTATGTATAAGTTTGCTTTTGTCTGGAAAATCTCATAAAATTTATCAACAAACTTAAACAAATTTAGTTATGCTCCCCAAAGACAGTACAACACCGTAATTAAATAAAATACATAAACAAATATAAATACACCTCTAGGATTACAAGTAAAAAGACACATCAAATCAACACATATAGACAGAAACCATGCATGTTCTCATTCACACATATGGGCATTTTAGATTAAACTAACTAACATATCATGCATGTCGTTACCCTGTGAGAAGAATCATTAACTTTTAGCCAAACAGTAATTCAAAGATGTGTTCAAACGAAAAGTGAAGCAAATGTTCATCTTGCACCATTTACACAAATATGACCACTGGCTAATGTAGCTGTACAGACATTAGCTGTAAGCTAGCTAGCAACAGAGTGTACCTGATGAACTCACTCAGTTATGTTCCCCCGGTCTCTCTGTTTTTTCATGTCTAAACATTTATGAAGCAGATTCATAGCCATGGGATATGCATGAAATATTTGGTTCAAGAGGAAACATTAATGTGTTTGTGTTTTTCTGTCAATTCACATCGCCCTGGGCCAATTCAGAATCTCTTTGTTCTATTGATTTTGAATGCTTTTTGTTTGATTTATGTCTAAATTCGCTTCATGTTCTGTCTGAACATAAAGTAACTGTATAGTGTTCTATTAGCAACACATTGGTCTCAGCTACTACTATGGCTTGCTTGGTTAAGAGTAAACATCACAGAAAAACTGAGCTAAACAAAGATATTTGAGGAGTCAATGCTTCCTTGGTCACACATCCAAAAATAATGCTGCTATTTCTATTTCCCAACTATTGCTATGCTACTACTGCTGTACCAGTCGGCCTGGTTAGTATGCCCCTTAAGTGCAATGTGAAACCAAAACTCACAGAATCAAATGTAGGCAATGTAACAAAGACATGAATGTTGGTACAGACCTTCAAGTGTGAAAATACTATTATTCAACATGCAAGGTTTTTTTCTCCAAATTCAGGGCAACTTGAAATAACAAGAAACTTTGAAAACATTCTATACGATAAGAACCAAAACTGCGGAATTGATCTAGAATTATAATGATTTCTAAATCAAGTCCTTCTTTGGATTTGTTCTCTTGACCGAGTCAGATAGCATCTCAGCAGCCTCCCTCTGTGCTGCACCACCACATCATGAGCGGAGACGTGTGGGGGCTAGGAGACTGGTTTTAGTACAGAGTTTTCACTGTGTAGCGGACAGACCTCAACCATTGTGAGGGCCCAGGAGTCAGTGTGGGCCACAGCCCAGCCAGTTACATCAGTCTTACACACTGATCTTTACGATCAAAGACAATCACATGCACAAAATCCAATGGCAAAGACAGATAAGACAATAAGAAAAAGTTTTTACAGAAAAGCAGAGGCACTCATGTGAGTTACGGTCACACATCTGAACACAGATATTCACTTTGAGTTTTTCACACAGTCCTCCTGCTCATACCTGAGTGAACAGAGTCTAAGGAAATCCACCTGTCTCCTCTAAACTGGATCTTTTGTGAAATAAATATGATCAAACTGCTCGCTTACACCCTCTTATTGTGCTTTTTATTGTCATTTAAGAAAATACTTCCTTCATGAGCCACTGCCCCAGGCCATATATGAGGACAATGCTGCTCAGATTGCCGTGACAACGCAGCCATGGAGATTCGGCACAATCAATGTGGATTGAGTGACACTGTGAGGTTATTAGTCCATGTTCTGAAACCTCAACCTGCTCACCCTCTCCGCTCCACTCGGACTATAAATTACACCTTTATTGTGCTGCGCTCCTATTACACCTTCATGACTGTGAGTACTGTATGTAACTGTGTCACAATAACAAATTTACTACTTTTCATTTAAACACAAGCATTTTGCATTTAAACACTATTTGAAGATAGAAGAACTCAATAGCTGCCAAATATAAAATGCAGAACTTTAGTGTCTATAGCCACTGTTATGAATTCATATAAGTTACTAATTTTATCTCGAGTAAAAATTCATTGCTTATCGTAATTCTGGGGATTCTCCATGTAAAAATGTGTGATTCACATTTTATTCAAGAAAATTATTGTTGGAGCATTATTCCCTCATTAAAAGGCAAAATCAGGAGGATATTCAGTTTAACTTTGACGTATAAATCCTTTTTCTTTTTAAGATTGTTCATGTAAGAATTGATGGATGTTACTTGACATGGAGCATCACCGAACTTAACAACTTAGCTTTTACGGAATTTATACTTTTGTGCTTTTACTTTGATAGTAAAAGATAACTGAACAATGTTCAAAACACAGTTCACTGGGCCACAATTGAGAAAAAGAGGCGTGGTGTGGGTAAGTGCCAAACCTGAGCCCCTAAACTACATGCTCCACCCTCTGGATTGTACAGATGTGGTCCCTGTAAAGGCTGTTCCAATTCATCAGACACCTGAAATGTCCATGTGGTATGGTCTATGTAAGTCAGACCAAACATGTGTTCAAATCACAGATTGCCAAACACAAGGGGGCTATTCATCAGAAAATAGACTTTGCAATAGAAACTAGGACCAAGCAAATCATGCTTCGACTGCATCTCTCAGATTTTGGAGCATTGCGAAAATCTCTCCCTCCCAGAGAGAAGGTAATATGGTCAAGAAATTGTCAAAAATATATTTTTTGGGATGTACACATAAAAAGACTACTGTATGTTCCAAACAGAGGAATTCATGTTGTTTTTTATGACACTGATTGTTACCTGTATCTCTTTTTCATATAATGATTAAGATTGACTTCTGCTTCACACTTTCACAAAGTAACTTCCTTTCTAGAATGACTGCCGTCAAGATAGGGACTAATTGATGAATTACCACCCACTTCTATTAACCTATGAAAGGCTGATCTCTGCCAACAGGGGGTATTTAATGTCTTGTGTGTCATTACTGTTTGACTCAGAAGACTCAGTGAAGATTGAAATGTTAATATTTTGCAACTTTTCAATATATCACTGCAGTGAATAGTGTACTATTGGCTCCAGCACCCCTGAAACCCCTAAAAAGCAGTATTGATAAAAGATGGAAGGATGGATAGAAATGTATGCTCCAGGATCTAACATGGTTCAATTGTTCTGAGGTAGTTCATTAAACCGTTATCATTATATTGTCTAATTCTGAGCACCAAGCTCCCTTCGAAAATGTTTTAAATGTTTTAAGTTTACATTTTTTGGTCCAGTTGATGTCATTGCAACAAGTAAACAACATCCTACATAATATTTATATGGCAAACCCAGCAAACAGATGTTTGTTGTTGTTTTATTCCAGTGAGTTGACATTGTTTTTCATTGACAGAGCTAACCTGATGTGTCAATTAAAAACTTTAAAAATTCACATAGAATTACCTGCCTCAACAGAGGATTTATTACATTACATTACAATATGCTTTCTGATGTATAATTACTGACATGTTTTTGACAGCCTGAAGCACCACGCACATGCGTGTGTCATGACATCACACCACCGGTTCACCTTCCATTCTGCAGTTTGGCTGATCTTGTTCTTTCTTTCATACAGACTCTATTGTGTGGGCAAGCAGCACACATGCAGTATACTGTACCTTGCAAACACAGACACACACAATCATTCAACTACAGATGGCTGCAGGGCTTCTGAGGAGTGTATGTGTGTGTGTGTGTGTGTGTGTGTGTGTGTGTGTGTGTGTGTGTGTGTGTGTGTGTGTGTGTGCATGCGTGCGTGAGTGCATGCGTGCGTGCGTGTGTGTGTATGTTTGTGCATCTGCTTGTGTGGGGGACACGGTTCCGTGAATTTCTATAACAGGAAGCTGGGCTGGAGTCAGCCGGCACACTAAGGATGCTGGGACGCTGGAGGCCTTGGGTCCCAACAGTGGGAGAGATGTGGAGAAGTAAGAGGAAGTCAGCGTCAGCACATTTAACAGTTTATTAACTTATATCAACTAGGCAAGGAAATAACTATTACAAAACTAAAAATGTTGGCATTAACTTGGTTCCAAGTATGGGTTTTAGAGTTTGAGAGCCGCTAAAAACATTTGGAAACGCTGTTGGCCAAGTTTATGTTTGAAAACTCAGGGGCTGCGTTTTAGCCTGGACAGGCAGAATCTGAGATGTTTGGAAATGATGATGTAGACACTGCTTGTTGATTGGGTCATTTCTGTCATGACGTAGTCTTAGCTGATTCGGGCTCCTATCTCATAACCATCAACAGGCATCAGCCTCGGCTACCGGTGTAGAAATCAACTTGGATAATCAATTACAAGTGTTGTTGACCTTGTTGTCTTTGCAAACAGCTGTTGTGCAGTTAAATTCTGCATTTTACAAAACCCTGCTCTTACTTTTCAGGCATTGCTGCTTATCGTTTGTAGCCAAGGGGCAAACAAATGCTTCCTGTGATCACAAGCTTTCTTTATTTTACACAAGCACACACATGACCAGTGTATTCTATCCAATTCAATTCAATTTTCTTTATATAGTGCCAAATCATAATATACATTATCTCAAGGCACTTTAAAATAGAGGGTCGAGACCTTAGAAAATTATAGAGAAAGCCAGCACTTCCCACAATGAGCAACTGTGGAGATAAAAACCTCCAGCAGAACCAGACTCAATGTGGGCGGCCATCTGCCTCGACCAGTTGGGGTGAGCGGAGAAAAATGGGGAAAAGAGGAGAGGTGGGTGGAAAAGTGGGGTGAGAAGAGAAAGAGAAGAGAGAGACCAGGAAGAGTTGTGTAACCATTATGTTTCAGTTCTGACAGACTAGTATGCTAGGGGGTCACATGATCTGTGTTTTCAGGCATGTTAGTATGGACGGGGAGTAAAACTGATACGGAGCCAAACACTCACGTGGACAGAGATAGTAGTAGTATGGATGCAGCCTAAAACACTGTAGAGCTTGGATTCAAATTGGGGCGAAATGGTGGCGAGAAATGACTGAATGACGGCACACGTCCTCTGTTGAAACGAAAACAAGCTCCACCTCAGGTCACTTCATCTCCCTCACACCCTACTAATCCCTTAATGACAAACCAGTGAGAGCGAGAGTCAACACACAGGATGAGAGAGAGAGTGTTGACAACAGGGGGCAACAGACTGGGTCAAAACCTGGGATGAGGGCTGGACCATGTACGGGACGTAACTGAAAACGTCTATGGAAAGTAGCTGAAGCCTGCTCCAAAAGTAATTTACATCTCTCCTGCTCTCTCTGCTCACATATACAGTAACACAGCTGACTTCAAAGACTGCACCACAGAGAAATAGACAGACCTCCGTTCACTTGGCAAAACTGGCGACTCACTTCTACATTGAGGTTGTTGAGTTTTCTGGACAACATAGAAAACACAGCGTCAAATATGGATTATTCTCCATATTGCTACAGCTTCCATTAAATACAGCAAATGAAACAAAGAAAGCGTTTATTTGAGTGTGATTTTGTTTTTGCGTCTGCGCGACTGTTGAGTTGCGCGTGTGTGTGTGTGTGTAGTGTTCAGATTAATACTCCATTGTGACTAGAGAGGGAGGGCAGCGGAGGATCATGTGACGAGAGTCAGACTGAACCCGGCGCCTACACACTTCTCAGGGGTCATGCAGGGGTCGTCATGTGGCTACTGTCCCCACTGCCAAATATACATACACACAGACACACAGACACACACACACACACACACACACACACACACACACACACACACAGAATGCATACTCTAAGTGTGCACAGACACACAAAAGCACTCAAGCATATGGAATACAGTTACAGTTAACAAGCATACTGTACATGGACGCAAATGCACAAATTAGGATCACAAATGTGATGAAAGAACAACCCAGGGCTAATTTCCACATGATGTCAAGCCTGTAATTTATATATAAGACACGTGTCCTATAATCAACATTACATTTATTCTCGTACATAACTCATTTACTCTTTTGTCCATTTCCACTTCTGCGACGACGACCAATACTTTGTTTTCCCCTCTCTCCTCTTTTTCCTAAATCGTGCAACCAGATATTCCCATGTTCCGCCTTCCTGTGTGCAGCATTATACCGAGCCATTAGTCATATCAACTCAGTTCAGACTGCGGGATGAGGAGATCAGTGGAAGGAGACATCAGGGAAATGACGGAGAACAAGTGAGACAGGGGGAAAAATATTTAGCATGGAGTAAAGAGAGACATTATTAAGGGAGAGAGGAGAGAGGTGGTGGATCAGGTTTCTGTGTGTTTTCATGTTCATCCCCCCCATTACAGTAATGTGCCGGGGCCACTTAACTAATGCATGAAAGCACTGATACCCACAATAAACAGCATCACACAATGAATTAAGAGTATGAGAGGCAGAGAGAGGGGCAGTGAAAACTGTAGACTGTGCATACTTAACCCCTCTCCTCTCTTCCTCTCTCTAAACACACAGTAAGATGACTAACTTCATTACCCTCCCC
Source organism: Hippoglossus hippoglossus (assembly GCF_009819705.1). Classification (NCBI taxonomy): domain Eukaryota; kingdom Metazoa; phylum Chordata; class Actinopteri; order Pleuronectiformes; family Pleuronectidae; genus Hippoglossus; species Hippoglossus hippoglossus. The sequence continues at coordinate 15,591,986 of NC_047155.1, forward strand.
ATTCCTCTTAGTGAGCGCAGCGAATTGAAACCTAATTACCACAACAGAGACAAATTAAAAGCTTTTCCTCTCAATGGCTGCAATCCATCTCCTGACAAATGAACAGCGCCGCTTCCACTGTGCTCACGCTCGCCGTCTCCCTCCCTGCATTCAGACGTCTTCATTCATGCTTTGCACACGTCTTATCAAACTCAAATGAAGCTACAGTTTTGATAGCAGCGGCACACTATCCCATTTCTCTTTATAGAAATCAAGATTTATACAGTATCTGGGATTTAAGAAGAAAAACAATTCGGCCAGATCTGATTTGTTATTTAATAGACTTGGTGAAACAATTTGTAACTTTTTGTAACACCTAAAGAAGAGATTACACTCGTCTATTTTAAAGTTAGCTGTCATTTTTCCTATTTTCCTCTATTGCTTCCCATCTCCAGTCCTCCAGTCCTATGTCAGGCAATCACACAGCAGCTTATGTTGTGTTATGTTATGTATAGACAAGCTAATAGTAAATGGTCTGTATTTACATAGCTTATTTTTGATGACAACTCAAAGCGCTTTACAGCATTGTTTTTGCCATTCACTTATACAGACACATACACAGAAACACAGACACACAGATACACAGGCACGTTTCTCTCTAATTGTGAGGACACCCATTGACATAATGCATTCCATAGCCCCTTACCCTAACCTTAACCATCCCAAGTAAATGCCTAACCCTTACCTTAACCTAAACCTAATTCTAACCATGACCCTAAAACCAAGTCTTAACTCTCAAACAAGCCTTTGAAATTGTGAGGACCAGCCAAAATGTCCTCACAATGAGGGTATTGAAGAAAAATTGGCCCTCATAACTACAGAAAGACGTGCACACACACACACAAACATTCATACACTGCATCTGTGTGCAGCACTTTCTCTATGAGAAGGGGCCATTTTGGGGTTCAGCATCTTGCCCAAGGACACCTCGGCATGCAGGATAGGGAAGACTGGGATCGAAACGGATACCTTCTGGTTAGAGGATGACTGCTCTACCCTATGAGACACAGCTGCCACATATAAACGAACGCATGCAAAGATATTGATCAGATCTAGATCAGGGGGCCGGACCAGGATTTTGTTTTCACATTCTTTAACATTGTGAGATAGGACGATTTCAACAATTTCCATGATATCTCAAAAAATGATTCATGGATCTTGGTGAAAAAAATCAGGCTAGTTGAGGTGACTGGCATTTATGAGTGTGTGTAATTTGATGCAGCTCCAAATAAAAATCCATATCAAGTTAATTTAAGTGTGGTTTCCTCTGTTGGGCCTTAGCGGAGGTATACGCTCTCTGAGTGCCATTCTAATTCTTTCAAATGCTTTTCATACTATAAAGAATGCAGGATCAGAATTAGAATTGCTTAAAGCAAATAGTGACAGAATACTCTCAACAACAGTAGATTTTTGATTTTGGATCTTTTTTTTTTATCTTACTATTTATAGCAAAGTTCTACAGATGATAATGTTGGTCATAGAGAGGGACTGAAATATGTGGGGACAGAGATAAATAAATAACCTAAGAGATAAACAATATGCACAGTAGTGTAGACAAGGCCTTAGTCAGTGTGTTTCCTCGAGTCTGTTTCGTTCCTTTGAGTCGTGCGTACCCTCTTTCCTCTTCTCATTCGAATTGAGCTTTTAGATAACATTTTTTGACCGTGCCCTTTTCCTTAACATTTTCTAACCTTTGTCTGTTGGACTGCCTTGTGTACCGAGCTTTTGCCTCTATTAAAGACACTCACTTTATTCAAGCCTGTATCTATGAGTCGAGCGTTTGAGCCAAGAGTTGTGCCCGACCTTGTCACACATTCACATGCGATTCATGGTCCTCACAATCATCAGCTCATCGATGAATGCCCATCACAGCAAAGTTGTATCTATCAGTGTGAACTCAGTGGAACAGAACTGAAGCAGTTTTACATAAAAGTACTTTACGCAGACACCAAGCGGCCTTTTTCCAAAATAAATCTCTTGGTAAGTATAAGAGAATTTAAGAAAAAATGATGAAAGTGCAGGTTAGTGTAAGACTTGGCCAGGGCTTTAGTGTAATCACCATTTTACCATCTGTCCAGCTGTAATTGCACTTAGTAATTAATAATGGCATGTATCAGTTGGAGATCAGATGTTTTGGGTTGTGGGAGGGTATCCTTAATCCAATGATGTCTTCTTATAACAGATAGCACAGGCTCCCAGACAGCAAGGTTATCAGACCGGCTCTCTGCTCACGACAAGTTAATGGAGATGGCACAAGATTGCGGCTCACAAATTCACTATTACCGCCATATTCTCCTATCTTTTCTTGTCTGTGGTATTTCTACTTTTTTACAGAGGGATTTCTCACTGACTTATAGGAAACAGCCACTGTCCCCGATGATTCCAGGAACAAAGACACAGAGCTCGCTCTTAACCCAACACATTCCAGTCAGTCAGTCCTCATTGTGCGGCACAAAACAAAGATGGTCAATGGAAAGCTGGTTTACGACGAGATTCCATCTGATTGATTTACAATGACTCAAACCATTAAAAACAACCATTGCTAATACATGCAAAGTGTTCTCCTCTGTGAGATTGCAAATGCCCCATCCTAAAATGTATGGTTATCACATGGAGGGCAAAGTGCTCTTCATTTAAAACTCTTTATCACTAGTCAATCATGGCAGAACAGGTTTGGATTGACGACAAATCACTAGTGCTCGGTCTGCAGGTACTAATGCCATTACTTTCCTGCTGGTTCCATCTCTGTCTGTCCATCCTAATCCATTTAGACACAATGAAACAGACCCAGAGGAACTCAGCAGTGGAGCCCTTATAAAACATATTTACTACTTTTGTCTTAGTCTCTGTCACCAAAGTCTTTCTATTTCTTTATAGTATGTGCTATTATGAAGTCCAAAAAGTAACAGCAAGTCATATTTTGTTGGCACGGCTTGTGGTTGATTGAAGCAGATATGGTATCTTCCACTGACCTTGTGCATCCCATTACTCCTCCTTCCTGCAGCATCCGGCTCTCTTATCTGCTTGCTCCCCTGGGAGATGCTTGTAACGGCACTTTCTAGCATCTGTCACACGGTGAATGAGTGATGGTGCCTGCATTTAAATGACTCTCAAAGACCTCAAACAGGTCCCAAAAATAGTGTTGAGTTAGCATGTTTTAGCACAAAATCCAACAGACTTCATCTCATAGTTACCTGCGTCAGGAAAGTTATGTTTTCTTCTGCAGGATTTGCAAAAGACGACTGCACATATCCAGATTAGGAGGTGGATCCTAGGCTTCTTTTTGTTGTTTTCACAGAGAATTACTCATGGATCTTGATTTAAAAACAAAACAGGAATGTTGCATGGCAAAAAGTATAAATCCAAAAATCAAAAGTCAGGTTATCTTTCACTGTTGTCTATTTGTTTGTTGTTTTGTCTATGTGAAAACTAATGGACAAATTACCACAAAACGTAGTGGAAGGATGTGGTATGAATCAGGAACGAATCCATTCAATTTTGGTGCGGATCTGGATCAGGGATGCATCCAGGAATGTTTTTCACTTACTTTAATAGGGCGTTTTTCCAAATAATTTATTTTTCAGAGAATAATTCATGGATCTTGAAAAAATAAATCTGACATGTTTAGGGGATATTTTTGAGTGTGTCACATTTAGTATAGATTCAAATAAAAATCCAGATCCAGTGAATTTGAATGTGGTTTCATAAGTGAGTTGGGCCTTGGCTCTGCTGAGTGCCATTCTAGTTCTAACATGTGACAATATATTATATTGAAGCTTGTATATGAAATAAACAGCTCAGACAGTGCCAAACAGATCATATCAAACTCTTCTATCTAACCTACAGAAGCAATAAAAAAGATACAGGATGACAAGGAATAACATGATGGTGTCAGTGTACAGAGGACAGTATAATGCATAACATGTCAAGTATATGACAACAGGCAAAGAAGAATAAGAGCCAAACAGCACGTCCAGAACAAAGACAGATTTATAGTGGGTGCGTTACATGACTGGATGTCTTTTGTGATTGCATATACGTGCTGGTTGGTTTATGCAATTCCATAGTTTGTCATTTGAGTGCTTGCTCTGCTCTTTGTCATGCCAACAAAGCGGCAGGGGTACGGTGGGTAATCTTAGATTCGGCTGCTTGTTAGACTCAGTACAGATGAGGAGTAATGGGGGGAAGGTAGAAGAGGAATTGGAGTAGAAAAAAAGGAAATAGAGATGAATAAAACTACAGTGAAGTCATCTTAAAGCTGTGTCAGCTCAGTATATCCAGAATAGCAGCTGTGAACACTATAATTCATCAAATTTTATTCTTCTATAAGCTAAATTTGATTTGAAACCTTGAGAAGATGTTTCGCTGTCAACTTAATGATTGTATATCAAGACATACAGTGATAATATGGGACAGACAATGGATGACTCCGAGGAGAGGTGTCCCTGCAACAGTTACAGAAAAAGCTCAGTCACATGAAAACTTTTACCCTGTGGATATTTATTCTAAACAGACACAGTTGTTTGAAAAATCAACCACAACGTCCACTTACGTACCAGCATTTAACATGTGAGCTCAGCAACTCCGATTCCACCCATACTTTACCTCTCGTTCAGGCTGGCCTGACGTTTGACTGAGAAAACTGTTGAGGGCTGAGTGATATGGCTGAAAGCCTTGGAAAAAGCTTTCCATGTTTCTCTTACATGAGTCTCAGTCAGCAAAACCTGTGTGTGTGTGTGTGTGTGTGTGTGTGTGTGTGTGTGTGTGTCCTTGAGGTTTAACAAGCATGTTGATAGCATTGTCTTGCTTCTAAAACATAAGGTTGCCAATTGCTAATCAAATCTTTTGAATTATTTAAAAACTTGCATGTTCCTTAAGTTGACATCTTTCTGCCCACTACTATGAATTAATGAAAAAGTGTGGAATTCAGGAACAAATGATGTCCTGCACATGGAATATATTTAAAGCACAATATAACTTGCTTGTATAGGCTACATCCGTCTGACGTTGTGTTAGTGCTATCAAGATGAAAAACTCAAAGCAAAACTTAAAATAAAAGTTTCAGGTTTAACCCTTTGAGTTAAGTACAAATCCAGCTTTACTGGGACATGAAGAGAATGGTACCAGTACCCTGAAACTGAAACAAGTGAACGGAATTCAGCCATCTTTGATTATGTGATTCTTACCTGAAAAAGGCCTGTTGGCAGGAAAGTGTTACCCCTTCAAAGGTGCATCTGAACATATGCACCATTGTAACACTAGAATAGCACTCAGATGCATTCGTACCTCTGCCAAGGCCCAACAGTCCCCTTATGAATCCACATTTAAATTTCCTAAGTCCTATCTCGCAATGTTAAAGACAATGTAAAAAAAATTCCCCTGATCCGGACCTGCACCGAAGTTTTATGGGTTCTTTCTTGCATGTGTTTTACCCCACCACTCATGGAAAACATGAAAATGAGTGGTAGTTTTTGCATAATCCTGCTGACAAACAAACATTGGCGGAAGTAAGAGCCAAACAAACTCCACAGCTCCACTTCTAGTCAAAAATAGATCGTACACTCTCTATGCTGCTCTTACGGACACCTAACCTCTCTGGGATGAGATGAAGAGATGGTGGAAGAGAAGAAAAGAGATGCTAAGAGATGAGAGTTATATTTCACTACACAGGGAGATCAGTCACCAGCAGAGATCCTGGTCTTATATGGAGCTGCAGGCCTCATCTCCCCTGCGTCGACGAACCAGCTCCAAACACTAAACCACTCTCCCTCCTTCCTTCTCTCCCCTCTCTCCACTGTAACCTTCATTCTGTTTGAGATAAGCACTCCTCTGCTTTGAATAATCTTCTGCTTTCCTTTCTCCTATTGCCCCCTCTCACTTTCAGCTCCCCAATCTCTCCATTTCTTCTTTTATCTCAGTCATTCTCTCACTCTGTCCATCCTGCTCCCCCACTGAGGCCGGCACAGCATCTGCGCCGCCACCTTTTAACCCTCCAGCTTTCACCGCAACACCACATGATGCTGTACGCCTGAGTCTGAGACCAGCCGCAGCCGTGCTGCAGGCTGAAGAGTGGTAAACAGTAAATACTCAAAGAGAGGAAAGAGTGTGTAGAGGGTGTGTGAATCAGGTCTTTGTCCCTGACTATACACAGAGGTGTAAAAGGAGGAGGGAATAGCATGGCTTTGTCCAGGCAACATGATACAGCCAGCACAGCAAAAAGGAAAGAGGCCTCACTTCAGAAATTTATACCGTCTTGTATGTATGTGCTGAGCCCACGACGGAGGAGTTCATGACAGAAATCATCTGATTTGAAACTATCACTGTTTTTTTAGGCTGTTTGAGTGGAAGCAAAAAGACCGACTAGAGAGTGGAACTGTGAACTTGGGTTTTGCGCTTACCTCTGATCAGCTGATGTTAAAAGCCCAGGTGGAGGTCTGAGGTCCCCCCTTCATGAACAGCCACCTGAGATGCCCAACACAGCAGGATTCACACTGTAAAATTTTTTATTTTTATTCAATTATCTAGGTTTTAAAGCCTGGGTGACATTTATAAAAAATAAGACACTGAATACTTGAATTATTGAATTACTTATATGATTACAGTTTGTTTTTGTCATTCCACTGTCGATTGCAGCATATTAGCAGTCAAAAGAAAACAATGGACATGTTGAATATTGGACTCATTCTCTGAATGGCAATGATTTTATCTACTTAATAAACATTTTTAGTGTAACAAAAACAGTAAAAGGGTTCAGGCTGTAGAAGGGTATGTAAAATTTTTTAAAATCCTGACAGAGGCCAGCTAACAAAACAGGGGGTGAGGACCATCAATTCAGATGCTGCCTATCATTCTCCCATACTAGTGTAAATCCTGAAATAAACATTTGAATGCACTTCTGAGACATCCAGGTGAGTAAAGTTGACAAATCGATTCTGTTACTGTTTCTGCTGTTGCCTCAATAGTTAAATCAAAAAGGATCAGGAACAAATCGCACCACTGTTTATACACAGCCGTGAACTGAAAAAGTATTGAATTCAATTCTGCACAACTTTCATTATATCTGTGTAAAACAAAACTCATAGAACATCACATTTAAACATTGTAGGCTTCTCATAAAAATGTCATTGAATAAAGGAAAAGGTGGTAATGTACAGAAACACTTAACATTTATAATTACATACCATAATATAATAATGTAATAATGTGAATAATGGTAATGCTTTAGAATTCAGCAAACAGTGTAAATTAAATGTTAAATTTAATTTAATTGGTAAATTAGAAATCAGCTGATAAACATGCACTCATTCATTTCTATTGAAAACATATAAAACAGCAAAAGTTTATATTTATTATGACTGTGTATTTCCTTAAATTTAGAAACCAAAATCATATTTGGTAAACAGACAGATGACACAGATTCATTTAGATTTCCGGTGCTTTAATAGTTGAGAACATCACCACCTTGACGTTTGTTGAAGCTTTAAAGCTCAAACTTTCCACTTCACCTGAGTCATTTGTGTTCATGAGTTGGGCTCATTTTTTAACAGTGCACGTCTCGGTTAACCACACACGATCTGGAACAAATCCTCAGCGCACACACAACACTTAACACTTGACCTTTAACTCAGCGAGAGGTACCACACACTACGAGTCACAGGCTATTAGAGAGGGATATAAATACTGAGAGGCAAGAAAGAGAGCAAGAGGAGAAAGAAGGAAGAGGGTAGCGAACATGTCCCTCCGCCTAATTCTTCTAACATTCAATCAGAGTTCTCTCTCTATTATCACACTATGGTAATTATGACAGTGATTATCTGCCAAAGATCGCGCCTTTCTTTGTATTCTCCGTTCTCTCGAGCCCACTGCCTGCACATTACCCGTTATAGACTTTCTGAATCAGATCATAAATTGGCATTAGTGCCTATAAGAAGCCTCAGTAGAGGAGAGATGAAAGCTCCTTCTGCTCTGTCTTTGTCGAATCCATTCATAGAGCCATGACCTTGCTATAACAAGTTGTCAATACAAATGAACTGGGAGAGGAGAAAAAGCAATTACAATCTCCCTTTAATCCCCAGCAGTTCCAAAAGTCACAGATTTAGCCTCACCTCACCTACTCAGTGAGTGTGTGTGTGTGTGTGTGTGAGAGAGAGAGAGAGAGAGAGAGAGAGTAAGTGTGTGTGCTAGTCCTAATCAGGATATAGTGAACAGGGATCAAGTCTCTCTTTCACTGATCAGGATAACATGTCTAATTAATCCAATCTCTTGCTCTTAAATCTCCATTCAAACTCAACGTGAGGAAGACAAATCTTTGAAAAGCCTCAATTCTTTTTCTTTTTCTTTTAAAAGGGGGGACAAAACAGGTAGCGTGAGAGCGATTCAGCTGAAGAGAGAGAGGTGGTGAGCGGATGTGTGGAGTGACAGGACGGGAGAGGAGAGGAGAGGTGGCGGCAGGTGGAGGGGTGGATTAGTTTCTACCTATCCCCAACCCTCTGCCAGAGGAATTAGGCTGGGAGGAGGGGAGGAGGGTGAGGAGGAAGAGGGCCGATAGTTTAAACAATCTGAAAGGAGCCCAGATAAGGAGCAGAGAGAGTGAGGAGCTGGGCGTGGAGGGGGATCGAGATGGGAGGGAGAAGTTAATTACCTGAGCAGAGGCCATGGAGGGAGAGGTGATTGGAATGAGGGAGAGAGAGAGATATCTCACATGGCTACCCTCCAGAGTCCCTGATGCATACAGAAACAGATTTTAAGGGGGAGGAGAGGGATGGGGAGGTTGTTTAAGTGGCCTCACAGTTCCTCCGAGACCACAGACAACACTGGAATATTAAACAGGAATCAAAGGGGCGACACTCGCCTCCCACAGAGAATCAGACATGCAGCAATAAACTGCATGAAGGAATGTTTTAAGCAGGAGCAGATCCAGGGCAGGGTCCAGGGGGGCTCTTGCCCCAGCTGAAATCTAATTGGGCCTTGTCTTTTTAAAAAAAAAATTATAAACTAGTAACCTACTAACAATACTAACAAGTATATGACAATTTTGTAAGATTTTTAATTTCTAAGCTTTTTTTAAAGTTCACAATGTGCTTGAAAGAGGAACAATTTTCAAACTTTATTCATTGACGTTGGACTTTGCTCAAAGCCATAGAGCTAACAGTTAACAAAGAATGACTTGAATGTGAATCTGAACTGGGCATATACTGAGCGACCTTAAAAAAGTTGTCAAATTCAACCTCACACTGTTGTTGTTGAGTAAATCATCGAGATGGAAAGCCACACTCTATGCCTGACTTAACTGAATCAGGAATTGTACATTGTTGTTGGTAATATAATTGCGGCCTCTGTGTAAATTGTGGCCCCTTCATGGCCCTTGTTTTCGAAAAATCCTAGATCTACCACTGGTTTTAAGTAAAGGTTGTTTTGGCTTGAAGCCAGGTATTACTGTTAAATAGATGTACTCTATGTACTTGGATAAACTTTTTTATATCTAGAAATATATGAAATATTCCTGATGTATTTGTTATGATCATATCAACCTTAATATAAACAGTGTGATCTCTTAAAGACTGGAGGAACAAGAGCCTCCGAGAGGAATGCAGGGATGGGGAGCATTAAAGGATACAAGAGGGAAAAAGTAAAAGCAGAGTCCCATTAATAGAGCAAACTTCAGAGCCAAATTACTGAGGCGCCGCAGAGATAGTGATCAGAGCAGGGCTGTGCACCCTGGGTCTGTTAACGCAGCACTCAGTGCATTTACATCACCATCATTACCGTCCTTATCATTAAAATCACTCAAAACTTCTCATGAAGCCCATATTAAAGCTGTAATGGAGTGCATTAGTTCACATGGTGAGAGGTGAGCGTTTGGTCGGGTCTAAAGTCGTCTCACAGAAAGGGGGGGACTCCAAAAAAATCTGCATTTTGGAACTACTATTCCTTTCAAACAAGGAAGTGGTAGAGCCTAGGCCCTCTATGATTGGTCCCTGCAGACCAGCCCCGCGGCTCATTCGCTGGCTGGACTGTAATTTTGTTAAGGGCATGGGTTGCTTCCTGTGCTGGCTAAACATATCTGTGTAAATGAGGTTTGGGATGCCTGGGGGGAGCGGTTTGGAGAGTTGGAGGAGGGGGGGGGGGGGGGGGGGGGAGTAATGGAGCCAGTTGAACAGAGCACCGCAGGGAGACAGAAGGGGGGTGGTGGAGGAGGTTGAATAGGGAGGACAGGGACGTGGATTGAGGAAGCCAGGCAAGAGGTAATGGAGGTTAAATGAAGTGGAGATAGAGGGAGAAATACAGCGGCATCAAACTTGCATTAGCTTTGATTAATGGACCTGGTTTGAGTTACCGCTCTAACATTTCCAGACGTCAAACAAAGTTGACCTGGCGAGCCGAGAGCCGTGTTCCTCGCTGACCTCCTGGGTCACCACCAGCCTAATGTCCCTCACAAAGCAGAACAAAAACAAACACAAGGCTCAAACTGCTTTAACTCAAAGGGGTGTTACGTGTCCTTAACCTTAGCAGTGCTCAATAAAACCTTCAATCAAAACCTCTTCTCGTCCTTCAGTTAGAATATGGCCTGGTGCTGCTCGAGTAGATTTGATGTTCTTACAGGTTAAACTGTAGACTAGTTTCTGAGACACTGCTTAACCCTGAGCCATTTTATGTTTGCTCATAACGACTGATCACATCACATCTCCTGCTCAAGCCTGAACTGCAGGGGCAACTCTACCCCATGGTCCACTCCAAATACAATTACAGCCAAAACAGTGACAGTTAGCGGCCCAGGAGCCAGGTACCCTCCACTCCCCCAGTCCCCTGAGGCCAACACGCCCCTCTCTCCATCCCATCCGTCCCTCCCCAGGCTCCACTGAGTCCCTCGCAGGCCTGTAATTGGATTGGTCAGCAGTTAACTCCATTACAGCTGAGCAGTTAGGCACTTGATGTTTTCAAGTTGTTGGCAGTAATTTGCTCCTATTAGCAGCTTTTACTGAGAATAAGGGTCGCGGTGTAAACAGTGAACTAAGAATGGTTTCAATGTCCAGCATGTGTGCGTTTCTGTGTATGCTCATGTGCATAAAAGGGTGTTTGTTTCAGAGGGAGATTCAATTTGGGGAATCAAATCTAATCAGAGGACACAGAAGTCTTACAGGACAGCGTGTTGAAGTGGGTGTCGGAGGGGCCTGAGTGGCTCGGATTACCCCAGAAGTGATGCAGTAATGGGAACTCGGAGGCTGCTGTCTGGTGCATTGTAGTCAGGGAGGAAGGAGAGGAGGATGTAGATATGGGATATTTGAATAATGTGAGTATAACTGCCACCCACAGTGTTATGTGACCGACTATTGGAGAACTTAGTTGAATGTACAGCAAAAGTCTGTGTACATAAAAACATCAGGGGAAATGAAGCGGAGATAATTAAAACCGATGGATATACCATACGTGACCGTTCCAGGAGAGTCCTGTGTTTGTGGGGCTGTTGCACTGTTACCTCCAACAAGGAGGTTATGTTTTCACTCCAGTCCGTTTGTTTGATTGATTGTTATCAGTATTACGTAAAAAACTAATAAACGGCTTTTCATTAAACTCTTTGGAAGAATGGAACATGGGCCAAGAAAGAACCCATAAAATGTTGGCGTAGATCTAACCAAAGGGACAGATCAAGGATTTTTTTTTTCTCGAGTGTTAACATTGTGAGATAGGGCTTAATTTACATTTTCAACAATTTCCCAGTGGATGATAAAAAAAAATCTGGCATATTTAGTGGACTGATATCTATGAGTGTGTAAAACTTGGTGCAGGTTGATTTTATTTTTAGGACCTTGGCAAAGGTTTTGAGTTCCATTCTAATACCTCTTTTATAAATAAGTAGTACGCAGGTTTTTTTAAACGCGGGTAAACCTGCTGAAAAAATGCAGATCGACTTCTTTCCTATTGCTAGTAGTGGAGTTTGCCTTACAGTTTTTTCGTGGTGAGTCTTATAGCCAACATCATGAGTGTGCCGGAAACTAAGAAGCTCTCTCACCTCACTGTCTTGCCAATGTTGCATTTTTGACAATAAGGATAAAGAAAGTCGCATTTGCACATTGTTCCCAATAATATACAAGAACATAGACATGTACGGTTGTTTACACACCAGGGCCCGGAAGTTGAATACACATCATAACGTTGCCCCCAAAAAGGAGCAGCATCAGTGTTTAATAAAGATAGAGGTTCAATAGGGTCAAAAACTACATTCGCCAAAATGAGCATACAGGTGAATCAACACCTTTTAAACTGAACATCAGAACTATCATTAAGGAGGATCTACTGCTGAGCTGATGTATTACACTGCTTCAGTTTTAGCTTGATACACCAAATTAACTGGGAAGAGAGTGTTTACATCTCAAAAAGTATCCACTATTTGTTTTAAACATATTCTAAAGTGTAAACTGGATCTTTTCATCGGTTTACCGAGTGTGGACTGTTATAATTTGGTCCAACATTATATTCAGGAAGATGGGGAACATAAAGCTGAGAGCAGAGGCAGCTACAGGTCTCCACAGGAAGCAATAATCTCACTGACGATAACAATCTGAGAGAGGGGAAGAGAGTGGATGGGGGGATGAGGGAAGCTGACAGTAGAAGATTCTTTTTCTTTTTTTTTATCAAGCTCCACTTGAGGAAGGTTATTTTTCCGAATTAACCTGGAGTCTAAACTTCTTGGATAGACCAGGGCTGGGAACAAGAAGCCTCTTTTCCTGAAACGTTCTCGCGGTCCATCTGCGGAAGAATGGGAATATCTCTCTGAATATGGCGACAATGGTGACAAAACCCAATCAATCAGACAGAGGAAGAAAATTGCAGAGAGAAAGAAAAATAAAAGGAAATGCCTGGACTCTTGTTCTCATGTTAAATCAACCTTTTTTCCGTCCAATTTGTCTACCTCCCTTTCTCGTCTGCTCACCATTTGCAAGGGAAAACAGGAGAGCTGTTTCCTGACATTCTTTCTTCAGACGGAGTGAGGGGAAACGTGAAGGAGAAGGACCAGGCAGCGCCAAGTGGAGAATGGTTGAGGGGGCAGAGGAGGGAAGGGGGCTTTTGGGACTGTGTCTTAGCGTCTGTCTCTGAAGGGGACCTCTCCACCTGTCCGAGCTCACATTCCTGCACATTCCTGGGATCTCATGGACAAAGCGTGGTGAGAGGGCCAGGAACTGACCTTGGCTCTGCCTGTCAACAGCAGATCGCTGTGATAGAAACCCGCAAGGAACCCATACTCATTGATACAAGAAGATGCAAGAAAACCACGCTTATGACCAGACGAATGCATGTGCACACGCGCACACACACACACAGACCATTGTTTCCGTTTTTAATTCAATGTGGAAACTAATCGTGGAATCTTTGGTTGGAGGCAGCATCTTTTTTAGATTTTTTCCATTTTGACCAACAGCAAATAGAGATTGATTCCACTCTCATGTCTAGTAAATATGTAGCTATAAGCATAGGTGATAGTTAGGTTAGCGTAGCTTAAAGCCTGGAAGTGGGGGGAAATAGTTAGCCTGGTTCTGTCCAAATGTACACGTAATTTTTTTGATTTGGTTTTAGACAAGAGCTTTAGATTTGTTGGTAGATGAATTTTGTTTTCCCTACCATTTCCAGTCTATTTTTACAGATATATTTACTTATTGGCCTTATAGGTTAGTGTAAGCATGAAATAGTGAGGGAGAATGCGGTAAGTGTTGGACCCGAAGCTGTGCACGCTGAAGGAGGAAATTAGCCTTCGTATCCGCTGAACTGCTGAAGTCATCCTATGGGTCTAATGTAATGTGTGTTTTACAGCTGAAACAATTATTCCATTAAGTTGAATAATTGTTTATCTATCTGCAATTATTTAAAATAACAGATTCACCAAATGATGAGATTCATGTGAAAAATAGAGCATTTGCCTTCTGTACTTATCTTGGATCGTTGAAGGTTTAATCTTTGGCTCAAGGAGATTGTCATACGCCTTTTAATGACTTTCTGTTTTCTAAATCAAACCGTTAACAGATAAATTGCCACAATAATCAGTTGTTAAAAAAAAGAAAATTGTAGCTCTAACATAGTAATTGGATGATTGATCCACTGATTAGCCAGAGTTAGAAATGGCCATATTTGTACAGACAGTACAGTGTATTCAATTCAGAGGAGCAGGAAACTAAAGGCCCAACAGGCTGCACCTCCACTCTGTTGAATTTCCTGGGGCTGTCTATCATATTGCTGTCTGCCCACCTCAGTTTCATACCACTGTGAGCACTGAGCCGTGTAGCATTTCAGCTGTTAACAGAGTGGAGGGGCAGCAGCGAGAGGTGGGGCCGAGCGTGTGGAGGGTGCAGCAGCTCATGAATGGAGCTCATTCTCCCTGACTGGACTTCAAACAGGCCCTGCATCAATCAGTCAGGTGGAGCGCTGCGGCTGAGCCATGCCCGCCGGCCGTCAGCCCGGAGGTTTCAGATGCACCAAGCATGCCCTCTCACACACGACAGACTGACTGACACACTGACCAGGAGTGAGCCAATTGCACTGCAGGCACACACACACACATAGAGGAGAGCGCCTGTCTCATACACACACACATACATACATACACTCCTATGCCCAGGTCCTCTGTGATCCTGACACTCTGCAACAGCTTGTACGGGCCAAGGCTGGATCACTGTCAACTTTCCTGCGAGGCACAGGCACACACACACACACACGCACACACACACAGATCTCCGCCTCATCTCTTGTCTCAACTTTGTGTCAACAAGTTCTATATTTTCATGTGACTCCACCAGCATATCTTTGTATGATTATGCGCTTAAACATTCTTATTTATCTAGATCTGCCTGTCATGCAGCCCCTCAGCTGAGACTCTCCCTGAAACAGGCCCAGGCCTCCTTAAGAGGCCTCCTCCGGAGCTCACTTTCTCCTGATTGGCCGAACTTCCTGAGGCCTGTGGAGGGGCAGCGTACCGGCGCTTGTGAGCATTGTGGAAATTCTGAATGCAAACTGAAAAACAAAGTAAGTAACTATATAACAAGCAACTAGAATTAAATAACAGGACATTGTTGAAGGTTCAAAACTCTGCAACATGGACACGATTTGGACTTCCATAGGAACATTGGGTTTTTATTAGTTATATATATATGTACATTTTTATTATCACTATAAATTGTCATTAAATGTGTTTTCAGGAAACACATACACACGTACACACTCCTGGAGCATTCAGGGAAGGGGTGGTATCTGGGTAGAGCGTGCAGGAGGCACGACAATGATGCATAAATTCTGCTGCAGAAAGTACACTGTTTTTGTTTACAGCCAATCCACACTGGTGTCAGCCCTTATCACAAAAAGCTCTCAAATCTTGTTGTCTGTCAAGACGACATCGTCATTAGTGTCTTCGACGTGTATGTCACCTCTTTTTCATCCTGATATATTTAGGTTCTTCCAGTTTTGTGTCTGTAGCATGTTATCATCATTCGCTTGCAGTGAATTAACTGTATATGTTCCTGCTTTCTTCTCATAAGACATCACACAGAGATTTTCCGGGCATCTTAACTGTGGCTGTCGGGAGACATTCTGGAAAATTTCCAGAGCACCTGACTTGAATGTTTGCATTCTCACATACAGCCCATGTCTCAAAGTATCTACTGTGAACTTTCTTGTATGTAAGAAGATCAGAACTCAACTACAGTGCTTCTATCAATCTTTTTTCTACCTTCCTTTTTCCTCCAATGCTAAACAATGCTGCAACTTCAACAGCAACAACATTCATAACAAATCATATACATTTCCACACACATATGACAGAGTGGACAAACATACTACTGTATATCTGTGGATCAGGAAACATCCTAATAACCAGCCGTCCGCTCAGCCATGGCTGGCAGCTTGTTTGAGGTTGAGCCGACACAGTGGCAGAGCCTCGCAGTGGGCTCGTCTTTCTGTTTGTGCTGAAATTATGCGCTCTCGCTCTCTCTCTCTCTCTCTCTCTCTCTCTCTCTCTCTCTCTCTCTCTCTCAACCACCCTGCTCGCCCTGTGACCTCACTCCAGAGGTCATAGGGTCAGGTGCAAGACGTCGCCTCTGACACACACACACACACACACACACACACACACACACACACACACACACACACACAATGGACCTCCATTCATAAGGCAAGGGAGGAGAGAAAGAAGAAGAACTGGACGAGCGTTCTCTCAGACATACGTCTCTCTATCGCTCCATCTCTCCATCATTTCCCCTCTTGTGTGTGAGCAGAGAAGACAGAACAGATTCTTCCCACATCCTCCTGCAGCTTTGAGGCCCACTCTCAAACATACCCACTCAGCCCACATCCCCCTGCTCTACATAACCAGGTTGCACGTTGTGTGTGAACCACCATCAAAGAACAGTTTGCGGCGCAAAGTATGTTGAACAAACTCTGCCAGACTGCCGCGCACTCTTACGTCATGAAAACACACAACATTTTCCTGAACAGCAGCTGATTCCAAAGCATCCATGTGTCACCTGCTGCCCTGTGTGAATTCAGCCTGATGCCACTGTCAGACTGAGGGAGGGGTTTGGGTGAGGGTGGTGGTGACGGGGGGAAGAGCAAACCCTCAGGCTGAGGGGGTGAGATGAGGGGAGTAGAGGACGGCGGTGGAGGGTGGTGGTGGTGGTGGGTGTACAGGACTGGTGTTGATGGGTGGGCGGGACACAGCGAGGATTTAAATGGAGATTGACGCCCCAGGGGTAACCTGGCAACAGGCAGGAGCTGCTGTCAGATTAGGATCTGAAAGAGAGAGATAACCACTTTACTGCCTCCTGGACTCAGGAGGGCTGGAGGGCTGCAGCGTTCATCTGTGTGTGTGGGTGTGTGTGTGTGTGTGTGCTTAACCCGCAGTGCCATGCAGCAAGAGGCAGCTGCAGAGTTGTTTTGTAAAGACCTGGTTAAAATGCCACACAGCAAAGCACATCCATCCATCACTGACTGCATCACTTCAGTCTCTGAGACACAATGTATGTAGAAGACACCAACACAATATAAACATCTCATTTACAACCAGCGACAACAGAAACCTAATCATACATTTGACGATGTCTGTATATTTTCATTAGATGTATATTTATTTTTCACGAGCGATCTCTGTTGAGAATTTGAATTTCATCATAGACAACAGACCACCAGCAGTCTGTATTTACATGACAATAGTCTGCCAGCGTCCTAACAACAGAGAAGACAAACAGCAACCTCTTCACACAGTGTGAAGGGGCAAAGATCATACTTGAAAAGACCGGTTGAAAAAATAAATACTTTCTGAATAGAGACGAGCCTCTGAGCACAATGATATGCAGTCATATGAACGATGATGAGTAATGTTCGGGCATTGGATTTCTCTTGTTTAGACAGCCAGCCTGACATTACCATCAATATCCATGTGGTACGTGAGTTCGGTGGTACAGCGTTTTGGTCCCAACAATTATCTCGACAACTATTGCACAGATTTCCAAAACAGTTTGTACATTCTTGGTCCCCAGAGGATCAACCCTGTATCTTTCTGAGCTTTCATGTCGCACTACTAGCAGGATTTCACATAAAAAAATATCTTTACAACTATTGAATTGGATATTCACAGTGCAAAGAAATTGAATCCTCATAAAACTGCTGATTACCTGACTTACCAAAATTGATCCATCCGGTTATTGATTATTGAACAACGACAAAATCGATAGGTCAGAAGATGTATGAATGCAACAGGCTGATACAAAACAAACTTACATCTGATGCCCAATACACTCACTAACTCTCTAAGTGAATCATAATAGTGTGTAGCTGTGTTTCTCTTTCTCAAACCAGAGGATGAACAGCATTAAAATAATCATAAATAATTGTTAAGGAGGTAAAAAACAGTAACACAGAAATCATGACAGACAGACCAATAAAATACAAATAAACAGATACACAAACCCCAAAGCTGAGGACAGTTTCAAAGACACACACAAGCCCTGCACTCGGGGCCTGCTGCCTGGCAGATTGAGAGGGATTTGTTGGACGGCACGCGACTGTGTCATGGCAGCGCCTCCACCTCCTGTCAGCTGTGTTTGTGCAGTCACTGTGTGGAGCGTGGGGTGGTGGTGGGGGGTGTCTACAGAGGGGGACGGTCTCTGCATAGAAGAGCCAGAAGAAAAAAGAGCATGTAAATCTTTTCGACAAGGAAGAGGGCTGGAGAGAGAGAAAAGAGGGGGCACGGGCGAAAGTTGAAACAATCACTTTTTCTTTTGTGCAGGTGTTTTTGTGTGTGCACGTGTGTAAAAGAGAGAGAGCGGAGAGAATGGATGTGTTGTGTGGGGGGTGAATGACACAGACAGACTTAATGGCATTAACCAAATAAGCCGAGTTCAGATCTGCTTTCTCTTCTGGTTTAACTTTCGGATGATTTGCATTTGCCCTTTAGTGATTGCAAACCCTGAACAAGGTTTTATGTGTGTGTGAAGGAGATTGACAGAGAGAGAGAGAGAGAGAGAGAGAGAGAGAGAGAGAGAGAGAGAGAGAGAGAGAGTGTCTGAGTTGCATATTTTATTGGCTTCATTTAATTCAGAATAGTTGCATTTTTTTTGAGTGATTTGAAATGTATGTAAAACGTCTATATATGTCTATATATTATATCTATGTTATAGCACTATAAAAACCATAGTTTTTATGAGAACCAAGAATAATCTTTAGTACAACAAAAAAAAAAAATCAAGTCAGCAGCGGATGTTCAGGACATAGTGTTTTATTGTGGAACTATAAAACCTAATTTATGTTTAGACTGTAATCAGAGCTGTGAGTGTGGTCTCATGTCTCATGAGTCTTAAAAGCACATTTAGCAGTAGTGAATGACGGTTTTATTTCAGTGTATGTGTGTGTTTGTGTCTGTGTGTGTGTGTACCCTGTTGCTATTAAATATTTATTTATAAAGGCATTTATGTGATGAATTCTGTTTCACAATTCCATCGGGCAATTTTTAAAAAGGTCAACAATACACAAGTCTTGCTGATATTTCTCAAAAGACAATGTAAATATCTATTAACTGATTCACAGGCTCTATAAGTACAGATACAAAATATTCTTATTTTGTATTTTGTCAACACCCTCTGGGGTGTTGTAAATCAAACACTTTAAATTTACTGTAAAAACTTGCCAGCATCAAAGAGAACATGTGCACATTTTCTTGCTCATTTGCCTTCAATAGATGCACAGTTGTTCTTTCATGATTTGTATTGAAGAGTGAATTATTAAATTGTTCTTAACACAGAAACTCTTTTGCCTCAGCTGGACTTAAAAGTTGACACAAAAAAATCACAAAGCGAAAAAACTACAACTGCTTAAATGTAAAGCACATTGTCTAAAAATAGTTCTGTTGGAGATAACTGTATCAGTATATTTGTAAGACATAGAAAAAAATATATAAATATATATATATATAAAATCAACGATAAGAAGGTAAGTTATGTTGATTTAACTTACTCTTAACTTTAAATGATTTACAAATTTACAAATTTTAGAAAAAGCTGCCACATTAAAGACAATAATATTATATATTAATTTTGCTTCTGGATAATTATTTATATTTTGGTATTTCTGTCTTTGTGAGATTTCAAAAGAAAGGCACAAATACCGCATTAAGCATTAAGGTATTTGATGGTGAATTATTCAACACGAGCCAGGTAAGGAAGGTGCGGGCACGAAGAAGAGAGGATAAAAGAAAAAGACAGAGCCATCTCTGGTTCTCATTTCCAGTCCGTGGACATTACCGCTTCATTAGCAGGCAGCATGTGCTAAATATTATTCTGACTCTGATGGCTATCACACTCCTATGTAATGAGATACAGGCCCCCTGAACACACATATCTCAGACGTTTTCTCTTCCCCTACGACACCTCCTGACCCTCCTTTTACCTCTGGGCAAGTGCAACGTTGATGTGTCTGTGAGGGTGCACACGCAGCAGTACACTTGTGAAGGCTGAAGCGCAAACACCAGAAAAACAAAGTGAAAAGAACAGGAGAAGGGGAGGGAAAAAAGAGGGGGGGAGAGAACGATACAGATCCCTAAAACTTGAATACATATCATGGCTTGGGCTACTACGTCTCCCTCCCTGCGATAGCCAGATCTCATTTCAGTTCCAGGACTTTAGGACCTCACTCTCCACTCTCATCTCCCCCCCGGCCGATTTAGAGAATTATTCAAATGAAGAAGAAACTTTGTCCGATAAAGACCCTCAGATGTTCTTTTAAGGACCTTTGAAGGTTGCAGATGGAAAGGGGATTCCTCTAGAGTCGTTCCCTCATTAAGAATGATAATTGAGATCTGGATGTGTTTGATATACACCATTAAACTAAAGGTCTGAGCCGGTTACAGAGGGAGAGAACAGTCGAGTTCAGGGCAATGGAAATTTTCCACTGTGGAAAACCTCCTGCGTATTTTAAATAATTCGTCACACGGTTCAGGCTCAACTCTGCTGCTATACAACAAAGCAAGACCATATACAGTAAATCTGTGTCGTTACTGCAGCACACACACACACACACACATACACACACACACACACACACACACACACACACACACACAGACTAACCAATCTTAATTACTACTACCCCCTAGAGGTACACAGCTCAGTATAGGAATATCTTCAAGACAAAAAGGAGGAAATGTTGATAAAGTAGAAACAATGTTTTTAAATTTATGGGACACTAAACAACATCGGACTCAAAAAACGGACTCAAAAATGTTTTCAGAAGAGAAAAATCTATTGAATCTAACAGTTTGAAGTAAAGAGACCAAAGACAACGCAGGTATTTTCATAATAAAAAGCCATATTTATAAACTGCGGTGTCCACATGTTATTGTTGAAGTTATACATGAAAAACATGGTGGGACTGCAATTGTATGGAGAGGGGGAGGATCTGGTGCCAACAGGATGAGGGTCAGAATATAATGTTGAGTATTATGAGTGCGTTGGAGCTGAACTCTGGTGTCAGTGCATTATCGGGCTATTTATGGGATATTGCAGTTAGGCGTTATGACTTCCCAATCGCATCCTGGGTTAGAGATAAAAGCCAATCAGAGCTCAGAGGGCTGATAAAGGCCAATCAGAGCAGTACAAAGAGATAAGAGAAGCAGACCGGGCCCTGCAGGTCTCAGAGCCACGCAAACCACATGCAAAATACACACGCTCACAAATGCACACACACATACACAGTCTTGTCTCCATGACATGAGGAGATTACGTTGACTTACATTAACTGTAAACCTAACCTTAACCATAACTAACTTTTAAAACATCCTCGCCTTAAAGTAATGATTTGCATTATGAGGTGCTTTTCGTCCCAATATAGAAAATAATTTGACTGTGTTAACCTAAGCAGATATAGGGCCCCACAACATGAGTAATAACTTGACCACACACACGTGTAGCATACACACACGGTACATAATAACTGAGGTCTGTATATTCAAATTTATCCAGATGAGTTTTTATTATTCTTTATTACTATGAATTACAAGATGTAAGTACGCATGAGTGCAACAGTTGTTTTCTCTCCAGTTCGGTGATTTTTCTGTACGTGATATCTTGTGTACTTTGCCAGTAAGGTACATCTATGGCCTAGAGTCATATCTGCCATTATAAATATTTATCAAATTTGTTTTATTTAGAATATAAATGTTCTTTTGAAAATCCGTGTTGGTCTGGTAAACTGTTTAAATATTTTCTGAACATTAAAACATGCCAAGAAACATAATTTGGAAACTATTATAATTCCCACAGGTTTGGGATTTAATTGTCTTTCAAAAGTTTTCTTAATATTCAGTCTTGCAGAACACATAAAAAGTTGTTGTGAAAAGAATCACTTGAACTGTGTTATCCCAAACTTATCAAACTAGTTGTCTTTCATCTTTAAATCTGATTAAAGGTCCTACCGTGCAAAGTCCTGATGGCCTTAACATCAAACAGATGTAAATCTGAAGAGAGAATATTGATATTCAGATTTTAAATACAGATCATCAAAGTTTGTGACCATTGTTGTATGTTTTTGGAAAAGCAGCAACAACAAAATCCTCACACTTATACCATGACTTTGCCAAATGCAGTTTCTTATACATTTTCTATTCCACTGCCTGATGCTGGAGCAAACTGACAGAAAAGCATGTTTTCTTTGGAAAATGTTTAATATATTCAAAGTATCTCAAATACCCCACACCGCGAAATCCATCTCTGTTAAAACTTTGTCAGTCTACTGAAAAATAGAAATGACAAGTACGGGTATAATAGGCTGGTTACCTGTTGTGTGTGAAGTTTACAATACATGCAATTCAATCACACACATGGCAATGTTCAGTAATCTTTCTTTCTTTCTTTCTTGCTAAGTACAGTGTATCTGAAGAGAATGGACTGAAGGGCGACAACAGGGTGGAGGAGAACACTTGAAAGACCTTCAAAACTCTCCTCTGAGGAAAATGAAAGCTCGGCCAGAAAGAGATCACAGGCTGCAATTACAACAGCGTGTAGTGGTGATGGAGGCGATAACGCGTACTCTCGGGCCAACACAAAGCTGGCACTCTGAACCTCAGCTCACCCCGTCCTCCTCCACCTCGAGCCCAAAGCGGCTGAGCAGAGGACTTTGACTCCTTCCCGCAGGTCAGGTGAAGGTCAAGTACAGGAAGGAGCTGGGAAGTGCACGACACAATCAGAACTTCTCATCTAATGGTAAGCCCGCTTCACTTTTCAGGGTGTGTTTTTTTGTCTTTTCCATTTTAGTTGATTTTTTTCTGCATTTTTTGTGGCTGAGACTTTTGGCAGAGGTTTTTCATGCAGGCGTGTACTGCACAGTAAGTCACCCCTGTCGAAGGAAAACTTTGTAGCATGAGGAGAAGCATCTGGGTTGCTTTAAAAACCAAAACTGAGATCTTTGAAAACTAGATGGTGCAAAAGCAGATTTGAAATTAAATCAAAATGAGAAACGAAACAAAAATCTCAAACTAAAAAGTCCACTCTACTGCCACGGCAGAGTCCCCTATAATTTTTCCACTCTTCAAGTTGCAAAATGCACAACAAAGAAGAGTTATATAAATTTTGATATGAAAAAAGAAAAAAACTTGTGTGTCTAATGCAGCGCAAAGATAAAATAAAAAAGCTTTTTTTTTAAAGTTATGTTTAGTTACAGTTATTGTCACCCCAAAAACTTAGAGTCCATCATGGCAAGATCGTTCCTCAAATTATTTTTTTTTAAATCCCCCTTGCATATTAGATATTTTTATCTGTGTATATTATTATTCTTTGCTGCCTTTGTTTGCATGTTACTACGTTTTTTTAATGTTTTGACAGGACAGTGTATCAAATGGTCCATGTATGTCTTTATGCACAAGCTTGATATAAACAAAAAAGGGATGTAGTGCTACTACTGTTCAAAAAATTGTACAGGATGCTTTGAAATAAAGCATCTCACCTCATACATCACAATACATACTGTATATACAGTATTCCTGCCTGTGCACACACACAAACACACACATCCATGTACACACATTCACAATTCACCTCCCTCTCACCCCTCTTCCCTGGGTGGGAATCCATTTCCGTCTCCTGATACATAAATAAATAAAGGGGTATATAGTGCCCCAGGACTGGGATGGAAGAGACAGAGTGTTAAAGCCAGAGAGAGAGAGAGAGAGAGAAAGAGAGACAGAGAGAGAGAGAGAGAGAGAGAGAAAAGAATGGTGGTGGAGAGATGAAGGAGTAAGAGGAGGATGAGGAGGATGAGGAGGAGGAGGGGGGTTGTAATTGTTTCCTAGCACAGGGAAGTTCAGTCCCGATGCAACGGGGCCGTCTCTCCCTGTGGAGTCCACCTCCCCTCTCTCCCAGACACAAGAGGGAGGCCTCAATCAAACACATGAGCCACAGAACATGACCTGGCAAGTTCAGCAGGAAAAGAGGGGAGGAGGAGAGAGTTGGTGTGAATTGATTGAATTACACTCGGCCAAAAACACCATGTGTGGGGCTGAAAGTGGAGAAACTGTCAGACTTTGGTTAATAATGACTCCAAACACTGTTATGACTGCTTAGTTACCATTTAAGTGACACTATTAACATTAGAAAACCAGAGTCTGAGAAAGTTCTACATATCTGCGTGAGCTGGATGGAGTCTTCTGGAAAGAGAGAATTAAGAGGGTGAAATAAGGTTAATTGAGTTTGTTTTGTTTGTTATCTAATGATGGGAGAGCGAAATAAAGTTATGCCTGTCAGGTAGTGAAGGAGAGAAGTGAAGTGAAAGAAAAGAGAGATTTTCAGCAACAACATCTGCATTTGTCTTCTGGGGATCATATATCCTTTTCTCTCACCCCACCCCTCACTTCTCCATAGAGGAGACTAATAGCTCAAAGCACCAAAAATAATTAAGCTTCCAAATTTATTCATCTAATTTAAAATGGCCATCCGCGCACAAGCATTGTGTGTACAGGGGTTCCTCGTGCTAATTCTAGCTGTAAGTGTTGTTTATTGTCGTATCTCTCACAGTCGTATCAGTGTGGGCAACAGAGGCTTCACCTGCCAATCATAAACAAGCCGTCAGCTACATTAAATACACAAGACACGAGCTACAACTGTACAAAACCAGCAGCCAGACAGCATTCAACACAAAGACTGCACCGTAGTCCACATAAATATATAAAATATTGAGCTATAGGTTAATGTTTATGTTAATGTTTAATGTATGCTTGGTAATATGAACTGTATTTTCTTGTTGAATGTTTTGTCAACACTGATCAAGCAGGGACTTCACAGTAGGACTATCCCAGTGGCAATGGGAGAAGAGGAGCCACTGTATCGTGGCCCAGCTGATACGTGTGCTTGAGTCAGTATAAGCTGTCGTTTCACCCCATTTTATATCAAATAATTAATTTAAAGCAAACTTATTGGAAAAATTTACACTTGAACATACATCAGCTTGACAAGAACTTAAATGACATAAACAGCAGAACTGTTTTGAACCTCATTTGTTGCCTAACCTGGCATGAGTTTTGGGAGATTTGTGAAACGTGACTTCGTTGTGTATGTATAACACAGTATGGTTGCAGGATTTCCACACATGTACATTTAACTGTTGTTCAAGTGAATACATATGAAGTTAACTTTTCACAATGACTCATCAGTGAAGCAGTTGACGCTTACTTTGACTTTTTAGTTTGGTCCATGTCCCATCCACTAACATAGAGGAGTTGGGATTTATGACCAACACTGCAGACACCAAGGGGTGATCAAGACATTTTGGTTTCACTTTTGGGGAGCAGTCATGCAGTCCATCTTTATACACAGTCCAAGATGCTAACAGAAGTAGTTTCCAACATCTACTTGAAACTGAAGGGTATGATGGGTCATCCTGAATGGCCAACACTAAGTGGAGTGGATAAAAACAAATCAAGTATCGCTGATTTCACAAGGCTATGACGTGCTCCAGTGAATATAATGACAGAGGACGACAGTGTGTCTCCTTTCAACAGTCGCCCTTGGATGTCAGTCACCTGCCGCCATCAGAGAAACCCACACAGGGGCTTGAAGCTTAGATGTTAAAAACTACAGGAAACATGTCCAATATAATTGGTCGCTTCTGAAACAAGAAATGAGGAGAATTCAAATTTTGGTTCAATTCAGAAAAAACATGCAGTAAGACCTTTGTCTAAAATAATGCTTGTGCAATACAGAGTTGCATTGCTCATCATCTAATTTGGCACATTACAAACCCCTAATATGAATCTATTGTTGAGGTCTATTTGAGGTAAGTGAGTCCACCAGTCAGACCAGTTCTGATCACAACCAAGCGCCAACAGACAACACACTCGCACACATGGTGCATTTGCTTGAGGCCTATTTTTATACAGGAACATCAAGACCACATAAAGGCTCCACTTTTCAAAACTGTAGCATCAAACACCTCCACGTTCTCCACAGGGTAACACCACAGCACCATCTAAGAGGTCAGTAAAGTAAAATGGATGTTTGCAGCACGTCATCTCCCTGACTAATGAAAGGACAAACTTGGCCACGGAGTTAAATCTGCAGTGCCGGGCAACATTAGTGGGGGAGTGAACCAGTCCTGTCAAAAAGTGGGCCATTCAAACATTTTTTTGTCATGTAAGATTTGAGAAAATCCAGAGCACCAGTCATCCCCAAATCTACAGCATCAGTGGGATATTGGGGTTTGAATGTAATTACTCTTTGACCACTTAGTTCAGGCTGTCACTGCTAAGGTCACATGAATAAGGCTCCATATTTGTCTCCAATCGAGCCACTAATCTGAAAGATCTAAGAGCCTGAATCAATCCTCCATTCTGCTTCTATTGATCTCATCTCCTCCGTCTACCAGTTTCACTGCCGCTTTTTCATCTCTGTCTCCTCCCCAGCATGCTCTTTGCAGTAATGGATACTGAAGATGTCAGGCAGATTTAACACTTATTGCTTATTTAAAACGGCCTCTGACCCACACACAATACCCTCCACCACATCCCTCCAGACATGCCTAAAAAAAGAAAGAGCAGTGCGTCTCACTGGGCACAGTGAGCGTTAAAGGGCTGTCACTCTTATTGTTGCAGTAGCCATGAAATGATCAAGCCAGGCTAATGGCTGCCTTATCTCTGCAGCAGGCTTAATAAAGGCTGTTCAAAGCCTGCTTCTCCAGGTGGGAGTTATGTCATTAAGCCTCAATATTACACCTAAACTAACCATATGGCCTGAGCAGAGAGTGAGATACTGAAATGTTTTCAAAGCCTGGAGGCCTGGACCAGCGGATCAAAGCAGGAAAACCTGATTGTAAATGTCTACATGTGTCCGTTCCTCCTGTTTTAGCAATTATGAGCACACTTACTTATAATGTGTACAGTCATTTAAGCTCACGTTGATTCATACCTCGCCTGCAGTTATTTTCACAAGTAGTGGAATTGCTTCAATTTCTTTAATCATATTCTAATTGTTAAAATTGCACACAGCCAAACTGCCGTGTTTCATTCATATTTATAAAGAAGAAACACAACTCTCGCGGTGGTGGGGCCGTCCGCGCTAAAGGAACAGGGGGAGCAAAAGGGGAGTGAAGTGAGTGTTAGCTGACGACATCACTAACACATTCCAAGACTAAACAAGAGGGATGTAAGGGGTAAGATAGATTAAGGGGTAAGAAATAAGTAGTGGGTGGATAAAGATTCTAAATAAGATTGTTTCTTAAAAAGGGCTAAGGGGTAGGGAGAAGGGGTGAAATGGGATTGAACCTTAGGTGTTACCTTCCGATTGCTAAAGTCAAAATGAATCCAGCAAATAGTCGAGAACTATAATTTGTCACCTGATATTTAAGATGTGTTGCCTATAAAGTTCGAGACAAACAATCGCTGAAATCTATAAAAAGAAAATCTATAAATCTGTAAAACCACACATAAATATTGACAGTCAGTAAGGAGCATCAAGCGTATGAGTAAATACACTAAACAACACACTGATTGACTCAGTACAAGGAGATTTGTGAGTCACGGGTGGAGATCTGACAGTATGTGATAATCCAAATCCATGTTTTATACCAAAAAACATCAGCAGCAACTGGAAGCTTGCACTATATGCATATCACAACACAAACTGGATTTTAAAAAGCAGAGATTGGGTGAGTTCCTGGAAGGAGAGCCATGCCTACAAAGATGACAATGGATTTGAACAGAGGTAAACTTCAGGTAAAGATATGTATTTAATAGTAGTTTTCTCCCTTTAGACAAGTAACTTCCAAAATTACTAATAAACATAAACAACTGGCAGCGTCTGGTATCAAACAATACATAATTATATTTGTCATCCGAGCATCCATCTATTATGGATACAGCTAATCCAATAAGAGTCGCAGGTGCTGGAGCCAATCCTGCCGACATTGGGCGAAAGGTGGGGCACACACACCTACAGAGACAAACAACCATTCACACTCACATTCACACATACAGTCAACTTGTAATCATCATTTAACCTAACTCCAATCTGCATGTCTTTGGACTGTGGGAGATTCCGGAGAAAACCCACATAGACACAGGGAGAACATACAAACTCCACACAGAGAGACCCTGGCCAAACCAGGATACAAACAAAAACAGGATTCGAGGGCGACAGCGCTAACCAGTGCTCCACCATGTCATTACTTCTATTTGTTAGCTGGATCAGTGTGTAAAGACTCTAAGGCACAATCCCATTTCACCCCTTCTCCCTATCCCTTGTTTTCGAGGGTTATCTTGCCCCCTTAATCGGAGATACAAGGGTTAGTAGTTGAAATCTTCCCCCTAAGAATTGGGACAGCACTTCGAGGGGTGCAACATGAAATCATGTAAAACGATATGAAACTAAGATATTACAATTATTATCATAATTTTTAAATCCTTATTAATGGAGAAAATAACAAATTTGTGGGTCTCTCTACCATCTTGCCGGTGATTCGCAAGGCATTCTGGGAAATTCTCAGAGCCCCCGGTTTGAAGTGTGGGCCTGAAAAATCTCAGTTTCGAGGGCTGAATAACTCGAACACTTGGCCCTACCCCTCCATCCCAACAAGGATGGGGTCACACTACTCCTACTCTCGAACGGGCAAAACGGAGGGGAAGGGCTAAGGGGTAGGGAGAAGGGGTGAAATGGGATTGGGCCTTAGGTGTTACCTTCAGATTGCTAAAGTCAAAATGAATCCAGCAAATAGTCAAGAGCTATAATTTGTCACCTGATATTTAAGATTTAAATAAAGAGTTACTAAATGTGAGGAAAAACAAGAGAAGAGGAGGGTGAGCTGAGAAACGACTCCACTGAGAAGAGGAGGAAGATGAGAGGAATAGAGGAACCACATTCGTGTTTGAAAACAGTTTTGGTTCATTAGGATGAAGAGGAAAGAAAATGATTAACAAAGGGAAGATAAAAGATAAGTGAACCAAGATGTGCTTTCAATCAGCTAATCCTTTCCATATGAAATGATGAAATCTGTTCACTGAGGCTTCAAATCAACCGCACATTCAAACAAACACTGTGATGATGAAGATTAACACAGAAACTAAAGCAGTGGATGGTTCAGACAGACAACGACCAGGTATTAATGTGATGCTTCAAAAACACACACTGCAAAATGAAAACATTCAACACAGCAGGGTTAAATATAATTGTGGTGACGTGTAATCTCCAAAATGGAGGATGAGGGACAAGCTTCGGTTTCAGTGCGGGTGTTTACAGAAAACTCACACAGTAACAAAAAGCATGTCTGTTGTGTTTTCAGATACATAAATGTTGCACAAGAGTCACTCATCATGAACGTTTGTGTTCATGGATCAGATCCAGATATGGAGGTTTTGGTGAACTCCATATTCTCTCTTCTATCACTTTCTGCTTAATGTTGACTGTCATCATTTTTTTAAATTATATTTAATTTACACAATTTAATTCGACAGTCAGGGGGCAAATCCAGGAATATTTTCCCTCTTCCCTTAACGTGGAGAGATTTTCAATGATTTCTGCGGAATAATTCATGTATTTGATGAAAAAATATATATGCAGACATATTTAGGGGACTAATATTTATGAGTTTGTGTAATTTGGTACAGATCCAAATAAAAATCCAGATCTCGTGAGTTTAAATGTGGCTTCATAAGGGGACTGCTGGGCCTTGGTGGAGGTATGAACTCTACTGAGTGCAATTTGACTTAATTATGCGGTCTAAATATACAATCATCAATCAAGTTACGGTTGTAAGTTATGAATTATAACAAAAAAATGTCCTTTCTTTAGATTTATTTTTGCTGTGTGACCTGGTGGATTTGCTTGTTGTGGTCTGAGTTTGTTTCAGAGTTTCGCTGTTGCCTTCTCTTTTCATCACCCCTCATTATTGCAGTGCGATAACTCTCCTCCTCACTGTCTGGATCGCAGATCAAATCAAAGTTCTGCTCAGCACGCCAATGATAAAGCAATGCGTCATCCGTAACTTCAACCACATCCCTCACCTCCGTGCTATCTTCCTTTATTTGCTTGACACCAGCTTGTACTTGTATGTTTGGAACATATTTTATAGACAAAACTGGAGCAGAAAAGAGGAGGCCAGGGACAAGAAGAGATCCAGTTACACGCTTGTACTACTGTCTGGGCAAATCGGAAGCATTCAAGACACATAACCCCTGTCCAGATATCGCTGATTAAATAATGCAGTCATAATAATCGAAGCAGCATTTCCATTTATGAAATCTAACACACACACACACACACACACACACACACAGGGGCTGTCCGTCCTGTCCCCCCCATTTCCCAAACAGTCTGCCTGACTTCTTCGCCCCCATGCCAAATGCAGAGACGGAAAAGGAAAAGGAGAAAAATAAATAAATCTTCAATTTTAATGGCTCATTTCCGTGGGACACTACCCTTAAGCCTTGGGCCTGACATCAGTAAAGAGACAACCCCTCAACCCCTCAACCCCCATCCCTGCATTAAATCTTCCCATCCACCCACTCTGTGTGCAGGAATAAGAGCCAGCAGTATGTCTAATCAGATTTCTCAGTTTGGTCGTCCACTCCAGAGAGCAGACGGACAGTCAGACATGCTGGTGGCAGGGCAGGTGAAACCTCCGACCCAAACAGACTGAATTCATGATTAGTTTTCTGTTTGTCTGCTCATGTGTTTATTTGTATGTGTGTCAGTGGAAAATTAAGTGTGAGATTATAAACAATGCATGTGTTGAAACATAGAAAACTTGCAGAGAGGGAATAAGAGATGGTGCATTAGTAAAAGTAAAAGTTGTATTTTCGGACTCCAAATTTAATCTGTAATTTCCGTCAGATAAATACTAGTGAAGGCATAATTGGACATAGAATTAAAAAGTTTTAAACTAACTTTGCATGTTTGTTAACTGATTATCACTGAAATTACCAATAATAACAAATAATGAACCAATAAAGAATGAAAGGTGAGACTTTTGTAAACAAATAAATGCGTCTTTGCATGTTGACATATTTAGTAAAACAGCTGATTACACTTGATAAAACAACTAATCACTGTATATCTGTGTCATCTCATTTCAAAGAGATGCAGAAAAAATTTATGCTGCAGTTTTTCCCATTCATTTATCAATTTTATCTATAAATGAAATAAGTATTTGTTGTTACAGCCTAAACAAATACTGTATTTTTTAAACAGTTACTGATACTGAAAAAAAAAACACAACAATACATCAGCCAGGAGTAAAAACACAAACACAATGTAGAGAGGAATCACTTACAGTGTTTTTTGTTTGGAATTGAAACCAAGATACCTGAGCAGGTGAAAGTCAAGTGTAAAAATGAAGTTTTGCTGTTTTATGGTCAATTTACCACCAGTTATTTCCTCAAGTTATACATACCAATAACATTAAATATACAATAAGCTAAAATTAATTAATATATTGCTTTAGCCCATTGATCAGCTTAGCTCTTACTTTTGTCTTACTTTAATAATTATCTTTTTCTAGATAGTTCTTCGTTACTCTCTGTATTAAATGATCCTCGAAGGCCACAAGGTGCAGCTTAAATCTCATGAAAAACCTTGTAAGGGGACCTTGGGTTGAGAATCTTTAGTCAATGTACTATTTCCAAAATCAACCACTTGTATAAATCATAAATAACAAAGGATGTGTTTGTGTGTAATGATGTATCATAAATATGATTGCTGTTACTGAGAATTGCATCAGTGCCTTTTGCATCAATAGTATTTGTGTATATAAGCCCATGAATCGACACGACTGAGGAGCACTGACACGTCCTATGGAGTTGTAATATAATGAACCGGTAATTTAATGCTCCTAAATACAGATGTGACATCACATGTAGAAAGAGGAAAAGGGGATTTTTATGTTTTGCGTTATCAGTCACTGCATCTGCCATTCACTGGGTCACCCTCCACTGGTCTCCGCTCCTCTGTTGTCTCTTCGCCGCTCTGTGCCTCCAATGATCTTATGTACACACACCTGATGATTACTATGCAGCGATGAAGCCGTGAAAAAGAGAAGCAAGGGACAGAACAAAAACAGCAGGAGAGAAAGGGCTGATGGGAATCTTCTCGGGACAGTAAACACCACATGAAATAATCTATCAGACCTTTGACAACATGAGGCAAGAGCGGAAAACAAATGAAGAGGGGGGGAGACGACAGAGAAGATATAACCGATACTATAATATTGTCAATGAAAACATGTTAATAAAAGCAATAAAGCTTTACATAAATTGAACATTTTATTTTAAATTATTTTAACTGCAGGCGATTCTTTACTGTTACTGGTGTTACACAAGCTAAAGGTATAATATTGTTTCACATAATGCTTATGCATGCATGTGTGTATACGTCAGTCAAGCTGGTTTCTAATTAAGAGTTGCCGTGCAAGGTTAGCGATTGTTGCTAAGGAGGAAAATCACTATCAGCCGGCCCATTTTCATATGAATGAGCTCCTTTAATTAAACCGAAGAGCTAATGAGAGCCTATATCAAAATAATAGAATGTCTTACCAGCTATGTGCGAAGTGAACAAAAAAACCACAAAGATGACATATAGGACGAAAAAGAGCTGAGGAGAGAGAGAGAGAGAGAGACGAGCGCCGTGAAAGGCAGGGAGATTAACTGGTTCTTAGCAGAAAACAGATATCTGTTGTCTTTGAACCTGTAATGTTATTTCTGCGCCGACAGAAGTTCAAAGAATCTGAGGGCCGAGATTGAGTTAGACTTTGGTGCACAAAAGGAACGAGCAGGAGAAAGAGAGAATAAATGTCGACTTGCATGTTCTAAGTCTGGTGTGTGTGTGTAAGAGAGCGAGAGAGACGCAAGAAGTAGATCTCAGATGAAAAGCAGAAAAAAAACTCTGCTCCATTGTTGGGAGTCTGTGTATTTGTGTGTGTGTGTGTGTGTGTGTGTGTGTGTGTGTGTGTGTGTGTGTGTGTGTGTGTGTGTGTGTGTGTGTGTGTGTGTGTGTGTGTGGTTGTCAGACGTGCACCACATATCCTTGTGTGCTTGCTATAATTTCTCCATTTGAAGGTTAATTAACGCTTGGAGTGAAAGCTACAGGACTGCGAATCAAAGACAGTAAACAGTCTTCCAGCTGCCTCGGGGGATTATTAGAAAAATAAATGAAAGCTGCACAAAACAATTAAAAATTATTTGAAATATGAACTTTGAGAAGTAGTTTTCCCTCCACTTTTCTGTGATAACGTTACAGCGATCTGGAACATGTGAAAAAAACGTTGAACAAAAGAGCGTGAGCGGACCACCGCGGAAAAAAAACACAGCCCACAAACATGGAAGCTTCAACAGCAGTGAAGTATAAATTATGTTTTGTTTGCGTTTACATGATGAATCCATATGGTTGGTACAAAATTAAATAACTGTCAGTTTTAAATATTGTAATAAACAAAATGAAGATATAACATGAACTGCATATGTCACTTTAAACAGCAAACAAAAGATTATTGCAGCAGCCAGTGGCAAACGACAATAACAGTTAAAGCTCCTTGAAAGAAGCAGAGGAAGTTGGAAAGTGTGTGTGTGTGTGTGTGTGTGTGTGTGTGTGTGTGTGTGTGTGTGTGTGTGTGTGTGTGTGTGTGTGTGTGTGTGTTGTTAGTGGTTGAGAGGGCTCTGTATGTATTTGATTTGGGGCTGTGCCGTGTGCATGTCTTCACCCTCAATCTGGCAAACCAGAGGGATATGAGCTAATTAAGGAGGAAGACAACCAAAGGGGTAAGACAGGGAAGAAATCAAATTAAAGGCAGGAGGGGATTAGAGGCAGAGGCAAAGTACTTTCTGCTGGAGTTCAGCTCAAACATTTGGAAAGAGAGAGGACGAAACAAAGTGAAGAGAATAAAAAGTTCAAGAGACATTTGCAAAAACTGATTTGGTTATTTCAGACCGAGTTTGCATCAAATGAACCCCCCCACCACCACCACCACCACCACATTTTCATGTGTTCATTTTTTGTGTTTCCGTCCATTTCTCTCCGCCTTTGTCTCTTTTCCTTCTCCCTTCAGTTCCCTCAGAGGACCTGTCCCTGTCCCAGCCCTGCAGTTCCTATCTGATGGGCATCGCGCCACTGTTTTCATAAACACAGTTTTTGGAGGGCCAGCATACATACATAAACAGCAGCACCACAGGCTGCAGTGTCAGATCTCCTCTAAACCTCCGTCACTCACTCTGCTCTTCTAAAAGCCCCATCAGCCAGTGTTTGGGCCAGTCTGACAGTGCTGGGCTTTTCAGACGTGTCCCAGACAGAACCAGAGCCATGTTTGGGTCCCTCCCCCCCACAGGCACACAGCTCCGTGGCCCGTCAGAACGCCATTGTCCCCGCCTGTCAGTCCAGGATTAACTCTGTATACACACTGACCCATTACAGAACACACAGAGTCGACCTCAGGGCACAATAAATATCCCTTTAATCTGATAACCTCTCGTTTACTTAAAAAAGTAAGTTATTTAGAGGCTTTTGAGGGTTTGAAATGCTGCGTTAGCGGATTATTAAATCTGTAAACAGTTTTCACTGAAAGTTCAAGAACCGTTAGTGGTTTTCTCAAACTAAGATTATGAGTTTCTTAATGTGCTTTTGGTTTTTTCTTTCGTACCAAAAATCCTCTACATGGAACTGCAGTAGCAGTCGAAGACATTTAAAGAAACCTATTCACAGTCTTAACAATAACAGCCTACAATAATAGCAGTT
This sequence comes from Hippoglossus hippoglossus, assembly GCF_009819705.1. Lineage (NCBI taxonomy): Eukaryota > Metazoa > Chordata > Actinopteri > Pleuronectiformes > Pleuronectidae > Hippoglossus > Hippoglossus hippoglossus. Next base: position 15,626,755 of record NC_047155.1, read on the forward strand.
CAGACTCCAGGGATACATGTTGTCAGATGACTTGTCCATCAATGACGCATGTTTCACCTAATGGAGATTATTAAAGATGAATAAATAAATAAACTCGAGGAGGTCATTTTACATTTAAGTGTGTTTTTGTTTGTTATTTACAGCTCAAAATTTACTTTTTGGGTTCAATCTCACCTCGTTCACACCCTCCTGCGCTGCTGAGTAAAGAACTGTCTAAAGGTTTGGCAGGACGTGTTTTACCAAAATTTTTGATTTTAAGATTTATTTGCACCAACAACAACAGTGGTAGAAAACTCAAATACTGTACTTATATAGTAGATTATACTTTTTTTTGTTCTAAATTTGAGTATTTAAATGTTATGCTACTTGATCATTCTACTCAAAAACATTTCTGTGGGACATAATACTTTTACTTCCCATTTGCTTGACTGAAACTTCTTTAAAAATGGAAACTGTGCATAAAAACAACTTGAACAAAAAATACTGTAATACTTTAAATTATAAACAAATAAGTAGAGCAGAAAACCTGACTACACCTTCACCAGCTTCAACAACAAAATTATACTTTTATGCATCAGTAACAATAACCTAATGAAAAGTATATAATAGTATAGTTAATAAAGAGTACTTTTAATTTCAATACTTTTCAGTAACTTTTGTTGATACTACTTGTGTACCTGTAGTGACATTTTCAGTGCAAGAATATTACTTTTTAAGAATTTCTATTTATAATATATTTTACAGCATTTGATTGATACTTGTTTATTTAAAGTCATACAAAGACATAAAATATAAAAATAAATATATAAATATGATATAAAAAAAGACACTGAGATGATTCACATTTCAGACTCTAAGACATGTTACTGTTACACAGCTCTTAATCATTTGCTCAACACGTTTTAGGCTCATGTGGATTAAAAAAATCGAACGACTTTCCGACTGTGTGACACATAAGGAGTGAGTTAGGACTGGTCTCTTTGTTTAGTCCCATCATGTTTGGTGACTAATACAATAAACATCACATCTACCTCTAGGTCTCAGCGGGTCAAACGGACTCCCCAAGGCCCCCCCTTTTAGACATTTCATGAGATGGTATAACAAGCATGTCGTCCCAAGAATAGATGACATGTTTTTGACATCTTTCACAAGGTTATGCAGAGTGGAAGTGGGTTTTCACATGACCCCACACATCACGTGACCCCACTGGGCGCAACGTTAGCTGATGAACCGGACCACCAGCTTTTATCCCTCCTCCCTGAAGCTTTAAGTCTCCTCAGCAGTAACACAATGCTCAAAAGGGAACCGCTTCAGGCCTTTCCTTCAAATTCATTACTGTGTTGTTTTAACATAATCAATGGGGACATTTCTGTGCCTACACAAGAGCTCAAACCAAAAAACTATGGTTTAAAAACAGTTTTGCCGATGGCAACAGTGGTGGCACGATATATAATGAAAGTTTGCTTGACAAAAATCCTGATTAGGAGAGAGAGGTGCCCTGGTTCCACCCCCCCTGGCACCCTCAGACGATAAGTGATATATATGTATAATATAACATTTATATTTAAAAAACAATCATTTATATTTATGTTAATTATGTCAACAGGTCCAGTACACCATGCAATATGCTGTCATGGACGTGTCTTTTTTTGCTTATTCACCATCTTTCCTCCTGATCTTGAACCGTGAACCAGCAAATGTCCTTTTATATGAAAATACATAACGTACACAAACACTCAGATAAGCATCCCTTATCATTTAAAAAACAAATGTACTTAAAGCTAGTTAAGGTTGGTAATCGTTTCTGAAAAACGTTTACCTTATTTGTTTAAATGCTCTTTATGTCCAGATAACCATCAATAAATAAAGTCGTCTGAATAGAAAAAAGAAAAACAGTATCTGAGGCCCTCGCAGAACTGAAATAAAAACATAATTTCATTTTAGTGAATAAGAAAACATATCATAATAGTTGCAGTCTAATTCAAACACATGGTTTCTTTCTTTGCTGAAGTATTTTCTTTTCCCTCTATTTACTTGTGTTTTAACTGCAGTCCAGATGTGTTGATGTGCACCTCAGCCCCCCCCCCCCCCTCTCCTCTGTATGTAAGGTGAATGAGAGACAACATGACACGGGCAGGTGCACAGACTACTGGCTGACATATTTCAAGGTGACGCTGCAGGTGACCTCTGACCCCGGACGACTTGGACTCTGCTGAGCTCAGCTTTAAAGATCGACTGTTATTCTTCTGCCGTCAGCCTTTCAATAACGTCCCTTCGTCCTGAGGTGACGAGGCAGGAGAGACGAGAGGATGACAGCGGCAGTAAAAACAGAGTGTCAGGGTATGGAAACAGTATATCAATAGGTTGCCTTGTTGAGGTGCCAGCCCTAATTTGCATGTTTTTTTTGACTGCGTAAATTAGACAGGAATAGATATGCAAACAACGCAGTGGTGATGGGAGAACAATGGTGATCTTAAAAGCTTGTCTTTCATTAGGAAGTACTGCTTAACCCGTGCAAAATGTTTCAGACGGATCAGCTCATGATCCTGTTTTATTTGCAAACAAAGAAATTGGGTTCAGTATTGATGAGTTTTTAGCTGTGGTAGTAAAAAAAAAAAAGTCACCAAGACTGAACAGTACTTCAATAAAAATGACTGTTATCTTTACAGAAATATACTCAAGGTCTATACGGGAAATGTTAACAGGGAAGTCAATGTGGAATTTAAAACATAATAGTAAAGATGCCGCTGAGTAGAGTCCCTATATATTGAATCAACCGGCACCAAACCATAAATATCAGTCCTTAAAATGTGCATACTTTTTTTCTTCAAGATTCATCTGTCTGGAAATTTAGTTGGAATCTAAAAAAACACCCCTGAAATTCCTGGATCCTGGCCTATGCTCCTTCCTTCCAACAAGTTTGTGGAAATCTGTCCAGTACTAGTTTGTGTGTAATAATACTATCAAACAAACAAACAGATAGAGGCCTAACCTCCTTGGTGATGTAATAACACATTAACATAACAAATTTACCACTAACTGCAACAGAGACAAGTACAGATGACCTTGAGTGGTCCAAGGTCAAAAGGATACTGTCTGGTCTCCTTGTTTTTGATATAATTTTGTACTTACAAGCAATATATATCGATCAGTGTCAATATTAAAACCACTGGTGAAACGAATAATACTGATAATCTTGTTACACTGGCGCCTGTACAGGTGTGGACTGCTTGAGGCAGCAAGTTAAACAGAGAGAGTTTGATGATCTAGGTCCTGGCATCCATGTGGCTGTTGCTTTACGTACCAACCACTGTTGCAGATCCAGTACAACCCCAATACGGTAACGGTATTCCCTGACGGCAGAAGTCTCTTTCAGCCGTTGTGCCGCTGCCACACAGCAAAGATTGTTCAGGAATGGTTTTAGGAACATGGAAAAGAGTTCAAGGTGTTGACTTGGACCCCAACTTCCCAAGATCTCAATCTGATCGAGCTTCAGTGGGATGTGCTGGAAAAAGAGTTTGATCCACCGAGGCCCCCACGTCGCAACTTACAGGACTTAAAAAGATCTGATACTAATGTCTTGTGCCTGATAACACAGGACATGTTCAGAGGTCTTGTGGAGTCCATGTCTACACAATATTAGACAGATGGTTTGAATGCTGTGGCTTATTGCTGCAACATAAAAACTGAGAATATACTGTCTTCTTTTATGTAAAATTTATCTCATATATTCTAAAAAACACTTGCACACAAAAAACAGGTAACGCAAAACAGTTTAGAGGTACGAGTACTCATGCACAATCCTGCAAACTACCAGACAAATTAACAACAAACAAACACAGACAAAAACATAACCTTCTTGGCAGAGGTATTTAAAATAGTTTATGATATTGCTCTGAAAAGAGGACATTTTGTCCTTTCATATCAAAATTACTTGTACCTTAATGTGTTTGCGTTATGATGATACCAAAACTCAAGCTGTTGTAGGAGCAGTGAAAGTGTTTGTAACCATACATTTATAAAAGCAGGCATAAATCATTTACAAAGGTTTCGAGACAAAAACAAAACAACTGCAAAAGACGTCCGCAGCTGATGGGGGATGGGGGGGATGGGGGGGAAAGCTGCCTCGGAAATGGACACGTTTAATGAAAGCAGCTTCGGTTGTATTAATTAAACAATGCCCATTTTAATCATGACTAATTATATTTGTAGGCAAGGTTTGAGAGGATGGAGGGGGGAGGGAGGGTGATGGTATCTGTGCCTGTGCTCATTAGTGCTGTGGAGCTGTCTGGTGGCCACATACGACTTCTGTCATCAACAATCAGTAATAAACATAACCTCTGTCAGGGTGATACTGTAACTACTACTACTAGTAGTCCTGATCGCAGGACAGGTTGAAGCAACACCTGAAAAAAGCAGCTTCATTATTTTGAAAAATATAAATACATTGTCAAACCATTAGAAATAGTCTGGAGCGAGCTATGAATATATTTCAGCACGTTAGCAGCCTAACCACCTCCCCACTGGTTAAACAGTTAATTAATGTTGCAGCCATTTATCAGTCAAATGGCTGCTAATTAGTCTTTTCAATCTCTTCTGCTTTGAGCCACATTTTAAACTCCGCTCTCTCTCCCTCCTCTTTTCGCCTTGTCAATAATCCAGCCGCCGTATTCTCTTCCCTCTGTGTTGTCCTGTTATCTCTGCTCATCAGCCACTCTTTCCCATCTATAAACATTCAGGAGCTGAGACGCTGACCCGCGACTCTCGGCTGACCCGGAGGCCATCAGCAAAAAATAGAAAGAGTGGTATTGAAGGGAAATCACCATGACGAGAGATTTAAAAGGAGGAATATGTATGAGGGAGTCATATGTGGAACTGGAATATGAGCGCCAGGCCGAAAAATACTGCATAATATCAAAATGTCTCGGGAAGACAAGTTGGTGTGACTGCTTTCCCATGTCCGGTATTAGACCTGGTTGTAGACAGATGATGATGACGATGATGATGATAATGATTTATGTGTGTGTGTGTGTGTGATAAGCTGAGGTGAGAACACACTCCCAGCTGCAGTCACATAGCCTCCCTGTCTCCTCTTCTTGCCACAATCAGCTACGGCCCTAAAAGCGGATTATTAAGTCCATCCAAACCTCCTCACCTAAGCTCAGAGGGGACTCTACGCACGCATGCACGCACGCACACACAACAGGATTAGCATGCATGTTAAAACATAGTAGGGGAAACGTGCTGCAGCCACACTCCCGTGTCTGTATTAGTGGAACGTGACACGATCTTTATCAAGACAAGGAGGATGGGAAAAAAATCTTCTAAGAAGAAATAAAAATGATTCAGCATTTTGCAATTATATTGAGACATAATGCATTGTATTTTTTAAAATGGTTTAGAAAGCTGAAAGAAAACAATGGATTTTAGCTTAAGTTTAGTTATATATTAGTTTATATGGTTTCTATTTTTTTCATATATATATTTTATTGGAAAATATACATAACTAATTACAAAATTATATGTATGAAAATGTAGATTATCTCTAAAATTTGAAAATAAGAAACTTGGTCTTTATACTTTCAAAAAACCTCTCACATCCATCTCAGCGATGAAACAAATCTGGGCCTCATCATGACCTGCCTGTGTAATTATAACATTATGGGAAATATTGAGAACTCTAAAAGATGATTTCCATTATTGTCTAATTAGGAGACATTCGCGCAGTAACGAGAAAAAGGTTTTCAATAAAAACTAGAATGGATGGGGAATGAAAGAGGGGGTGGAGCGAGAAAGAGAAACTGGAGAGACTCAGGAGTAAAAAGCGACAGAGATTTTTTTCTTGTCTGGTTTTCTATAAGAGGAACGAGAGGAGATAAGACTAAAAGGACTGTCACTCAGAGGAACAATCCCTCCAGTGTCCCCTCTTGCTCCTGCTGCTCCTCCCTCCCTCTCTCTGTCCAATTTCCACAGATTCCTGCCGAGATAGTCGCTGTTCACAGGGACAGTTTGCTGACATCATCTGCTACATACCGAGTATCCTGCACTCTCACTGCACCGCCCCACCACACGTCTGTGACAGGACGGACACGCATCCGCACAGACGCCCACTGACAAACCCTGTGCAGAGCTCAATTATTATAAAGCATTATATTTATCAATGCCATTAATACCCTTAGCTAATAGGGGGTTATGTTTTCACCCCTATCCATTTGTTTGTTGGTTCATTGACTGTCAGCAGCTTAAGCAAACAACTATCGAGCAAATTTCCACAAAACTTGGTGGAAGGAAAAAGAACCCATTTCATTTTGGGACAGATCCGGATGAGGGAGCAAATCCAGGAATTTTTCATCACTCTCTTGACATTGTGTGCCAGGGCATTTTGTGAGGGCTCTTGATCTTGATGAGAAAAACAAATCAGGTATATTTAAGGAACTGATATCTATGAGTGTGTGCAATTTGGTGCTTGATTGAACTTAAGGGGACTGTTGAGCCATGGCAAAGGTATGCACTCTACTGGGTGTCATTTAAAATGTATTTAAAAATACAATTTCTGTAACTTAAACCCTAAAGCAGTTGTTTTCTAATGAGGGTCTGCGGAACCCTGGGAGTCAGTGGTACTCTGCCAGTTGATCCGTGATATGTTTCTACCTACAGCAGAAGGTACACGTCTTATGGATATTAGTAACTGCTGGGATCGTATATTTATCGAATAGGTTTTGAGCAAAGCAAAAGGAAATTATATGGTAAAATATGTCCATTATACTGACAATAATTGTCAGCAGAGCAAAACAACCAGAGAAACCTGCAGTTAGGGTCAGTATGTATAGTAATTTTAATATATGTTTGCAAGGTCTCTTTCAATAAATATCTGCAGCAGCATGTTCTGCTCTTATTCGCATCAGGCACAGATCGTCAGATAAAATGTTGTAAGCAACTAATTATATATTTATTTATCAGTTATGAAATAAAATGCATATTTTGTTCTGTGCAACATCTGAAGAGAGTTAAAAGGTCCACCACTGTTTTGTACAGTTGAGGTCATCTTTACATTTGAGGAACTTAAATAAGACAATGTTTGTTAATTGTTTAATTACAGTGAAGTGATGATGAAAATGTTTAATTCTCTGTTAATCAATTAACTGATCACTCAACTAACTGTTGCCGTAAAAAAACTAGTACATAATTTGTGATTCCTAAGGACATGACCAATTGTCAAACAGAGAACAGTCAGAACTGGAGGTTCAGGATAGATGTGTTTATTTGTCAATGATTAGGATTCAATTCAACTCAAGCAACTGCTGATGTAATTGCTATTCGGGGCTAAAATGCAGCTCTACAAAATACGATAAAAGAAAATAAAGTGAGAAGAAAAAAACATTGAAATATGGAAACATTCTGAAATCACAGAGCAGTGGCCAATATATCCAAACCTGAAACAGGACATGATCTGGAGTGACGCAGGCACTGAGGATATAGATTTGAACGAAACTATGATGCCAGAAAATGTGTTTAGGCCAATTAGGACTCAGCTAAACTGGAAACATCCAGGGGAAAAAAAAGTTTGCTGCTAATGAAAGGAATCGATTCAGACTCGTTCAACAAAGAGGAAAAGAAAAGTGATTTTGTGATACAAATCAAAAGCATCAGGTACAGAAGCTTCCACCCTTGTGATGGAAGCAAACTGGATTAAGTCCATCTCCATAAAGGAAGATAAAAACAACCACTGTTTCAAATGCATTCAGCATTCCACAATCATTGCATTTCAGCAGACTGTCGCCAACTGCAGAAGATAGGCTAATTGAAGAAAGTTACGCAGCCCTGATATCGAGGCCAGTATCCCCCTCACCTCTACGTGACCTCTGAGGCCGTCTCTTTCTCTCCGTCTCCAGCACTGTGACACCGAGTCAGGCCCAAGTGTTCGCAAAAGAAATCAGGACTGCACCATCTTTTTGTGGGGATCAAAGATATAACGTTTAAAATGTAAGTGGATGCCAACAGGCTGAGAATCTGCTTTGGACTCCTCTTCATTTCCTGGACTACTTTTGCTTCCACCTTTTCCTTTCTTCTTAGAGGTGGAGGATAACAGCTGCTTGGTTTCCGGGTGAAGACCCTCTGAGGAAAGGATAAACAGACGGTTCAAACAAAAGGGTTAAACATCTAAAATAAAAATAAAAACATTATATAAATAGATCCCTTTATGTAATAAATCCAGAGTAAAGTGTATGCTGTCCTACACTGTGTGCAGCACTTAATCATCTCAGTGTGGGTGTATCTGATGCATGATAGAGATCTTTTCTTCCCCGTTATGTGTACAGTATTAGTGCTGGAGCCTGTTTGGTGCTCTGACCTCGAGATCAACTGATGTCTTCATCCTCCTGATGTAACTGATCAAAATATCTCAGTTGCTTGTCGAGTCGCTGTCTTATGCTTCGTGGCTTCTTCTGGTTCATCCTGACACGTGCAAGCCAACATCGTGTCTCCTCTATCTGCTCAAACTTCATTCTCAGTCGTACTGAGCTGCTTCCTGTGAAAGCTGAGTTTCTGTTCAGTGCACTTCATGCATGCACTATAAATTCTTCTGTGCCGTCATATCTGCCCCTCTTTTGTATGTGCATGTTTTCAAGGATGAAATACTGTCTGGCTTTCACACGCGGAAGGTAAGAAATGTTCTGCGCTCACTGCTTTACATGCTGCCTGTCTGACCTCACGTACAACGGCGCCAGCATTATTCTCGTTATCTTTATGCCAATGTGAGGGTTGTTATGGTTGCAGCGCAGCCAGAAATCTCCTTGTGTTATCTGCGATCAGCTGAAAAACGTCCATTTACCACCACAAAGCACATTCATACACCCGAACTTCAATGTTTTGTGTTCGCATGCAAGCAGCACTTTTCTCATGTTTTTCTTCAAATACATTTGTTGGTATTTGACTCTGAAAACATGAAAACATCTACAATACAATAAAAACCCTGCACAGACCTAATGGGACGGGACTATCACTGAGGTCTAAAAATCAAGATAAGTGCACATGAAGCATTAGGGAGTTGACTGGTGGCCTCCTTATCAGACGAGGTGGAAAATTTTCACCAAACTAAAACCAGGGCCAAAAAAAATTGGTTCAGTAGTTGGAGGGTTTTTATGTTGGGTGGCGAATTATAACACCAGGTTTCAGACCACTTTAGAGTTTTCAGTGCTTAGACCAGATAAGACTTTGTAGTAATGATAATCTTGTTGCCTCCTGCGCCCACAGAAAGATGGAAAAACACAGTGACTGGCTGCTGTGTTGCGGAGTTTTTTAACATCAGTCACTATCACAAAAGCTGTGAATAGTTACTTATATGATGGCACATACAGTGAGACATACAGTATATGTTGGGAATTGGTAAAACATCACAATAGATTCACATTAGACTAATTAATTAGTCAGTTGTAAATATTTTGATGATCAATTCATTGTGTACTCTTTTTGTAATCAAAATACTGACTACTCACCAACTACAGCCTTGTAAATGTCAGTATTTGTTGCTATTCAGTGTTTCAAATAAATTGATGAATTTGTGGCAGCCCCCGCCAATATCAACATTGACAACAACGTACTTGTTTTCAATTTATTTACAATTTACAATGAGTAAAATATTATTTCACTATAGAGCTATGTGCATTGTAATGATTCACTCAGCCCCTACTTGCCCCATTCTCTCTTTCAGTCTCACAAACACAAATGACAACAGATCCAACGTCATACAACGCTGCAGATTAGCCATCAGTAGCACTGGGAGAAATCCAAGTTTTCATGTGAGATGAAGAACTGCAGCTGAAACTAGGAGGTCTGACTGTCTGCATGGACAGTAGAAACACTATGGACCATAGCGAGAATGCTGTAGCTCGTAGTTGCACAGACACGTGGTGAGCATCACAGCAAATAGTGCTGAAAATAGTGTTGCACACCAAATTAGAGAGCTCTTGTGTTATTATGGGAAGTGTAAAAACAATTTGGTTCATTATGAAAATGTGGCAGGAATTTTTTTTAAATGGCAACTGCCCACAGTCAAAATAATCAATGGGGAGCACTGCTCAGTGTGCGAGTTTGAGTGTGCAAGTGTGAGGCAGTGAAGAGGATGTAGGTGAGGTTCTCTTTCTAAATGTTTTTGTTTTCTCATTCCCTCCCGGTGTGGAGCCGTGGGTTTGGAGCAACAGAAGGTAAAATAAACAGAGAACAGACTTCCCCCGGAACACGGGCAATCCCCAGCGGAATCCTGGGAATGTGGCTCAGGATTACCACATCCTGAAAACTGTCTGTAGAACCCCGAAAGACAAGGAGACGTATTCTGTGTTCTGGATGTGTGCTGATGAAGAGGGATACTTCTCTACACCTTCCAGTGTCAAGCTACGGTCAGTGTCTACTGTTGAGATGCACCTGGGACTCCTTACCTTGTATCCGAATCTTGTACTTCCCGCTCTGTCCAAACCCACCCTCGATAACGCCGCTCTCGCCCGTCGACAGTGTGACCTTCAACCCCACAAAGAGCTGGAGGTTGGTCTCCTTCTTGAACAGGTTGCGGCCAATCACAGTGTAGTCATCACTCACCTGAGCACAAGAGAGTGGGAAAGAGGCTTATGAGCAAGGGACTTAATAACATACACAATAAAAACTACAGATGTGACAGAGGTTATATTTCCCCCCTGTCCATTTGTTTGTTGGTTGGTTTGTTTTGTTTGTCAGCAGGATTTCACAAAAACTACAGAACAGAGTACCACAAAACTTGGTGGAAGGATATGATAAAGGCCAAGAAAGAGCCCGTTACATTTGTGATTAAGGATTTTTGGACGCTGTAAACAAAATGTGTTGTATTTCAGAGTCTATGATCTAATGAGTATTCTGCACAAGTATTCCGATAATTTCACGCAATCATTCATGGATCTTGATGAAAAAAAAAATATTTAGGTATATTTAGGGAGCTGATATTCATGAGTGTGGGCAATTTTGGTGGTTATCCAAACAAAAGAGGACTGCTTTGCCTTGGTGGAAGAATACACACCACTGAGTGTCATTCTAGTTGAGTGTGACCACATCAGGATGTCTTTTAATTTGATCGGCTGGCTCCTTCCTGCGATGTCTATGTGTTGTGGGTTGCCATGATTTCACTCTGCTATCTTGGCTGGATGAGGGAGAAGAGTTGATCATCTGTCCTGCGCCACACTGTTCGTCGTCGGCCACGTTATTTAAGAATCTCCGTCTAGCTGTCGCGCACGCTCTCCTTCATCCTCCTGCACATTTTACGCCATGTTTGTTTGTATTTCTTGCTTATCATCCATCACTAAGTCGATCTAACCTGCCACTAATATGATAAGAGGAGGGCACCGCTCTGTCTCCTGCTCACCCCCCCCACCGCCAGCCCTTACACTGTCTTCGTCCTTTCCCTCATTCATTCTTGAACGTTTGACCCTGACTTCCCTCAAGCGTGACTGATGCTCTGATAAAGACAAAAATTACAGTTGCTATACACATCCAATAGACCGTATGAATTGTGACTGGATGAGGCTGTCATATCTCAGCAATGCCAGTAATGTGTTCTTTTACGCAAGAGAATTCTTAAGTCTTGAAACATAACTGCCTTTTTCTGGAAGACGACAAATGCAACGTCACATGACCATGATCAGTTCTCTCGCACGCACTCTTTTACTCCTGAGGCAGCGACTGGAGCTGTCAACAGCCTGAGGTGCTAACAGCAGGAAACTAGTTCACACTCTTGACCCCTAACCTGAATCTAACCCTGTACGAGGGTGCACACAGTTTAACTGTAGCATGCCAAAGGACATGAGTCATAACATCTTCCGGGCACACACAACCTAAAATCCATACTGCATACAGATGAGTTCTGATGTTGAAGTCAATAAGAGAACGTGAGATATTGGTTTGAACTGGACTTCAGGATTTAGGGCAGAACATAACAGCAATAACACAAAAACTAAAATCAAGATGGCATGTAGGTGAAAGAGAGGAGTGGAGGTAGAGAGGGAAAGATGCTGAGCCAGAGAGAGAGAGACAGAGTCAGGTTAACTCACAGTCATGTGGGTATTCCTGTGCCACTCAGGTGTGTCCAAACAGCGCCAGCCACTGACAGCTAGACAGGGCTACTGGCGTCAGGCGGCCACCCACACACACCTCAGTGTCTCAACACATGCTAAGGCATGCGTACGCAGCCTACCTCAAACGCTGCTCATCAGGGCTGCATATACATGCTTGTTTGTGTGTACGTGTCTGTTTATGAATATACAATAGGGGCTCTGTCTGACAGGCACGCTCCAGTGCCACCAGCAATGAGAAACATCCAAAGAACCAGAGACAGAAGAAGAACAAGGTGATAGAGAGGGCAGAGGGGCAAGAACAACAATCAAGGGTGAGAGGAGAGGTTGATAATCATGAAACAGAACATTTTAAATATCAAACCACAGAGTATCCACTTACCCTCTCCACCTGTCCCTCCTTGTGTTTGGTCTTGTAGATGTGCAGATGAGGCAGGGCAGTCTCTGCATAGCTTTTATCTTCAAACCCCTGTAACAGACGGCCTTGGAAGGCTAACCGACATGCATTGGCATTGATGTCTCTGTCCAGCTTGGAGCCAATCACAAGGCAGAGGGAAGGACATGTGACAGGCCGCTCAAACTCTAACAAGGCCCATTGCTCTGGGTCAGGTCCTGAACTCGACTCTCCCTGACCTGTGACATACTCATCCTGGTAGAGGTACTGCCTGTCACAGGTGAAAGGAGTTTCAAGAGAGCAGGGCAGTGATGGAGGTGCTTTAGTTTCGGCTGGGGACTCGGAGGCAACTACAGGTGGCAGGCCAAAAAAGGTAACCTTCGCCATGACTGTCTCGTGACCCATGGTGATGTGGAACTTGGCACGGGTGGCAAGAGAACCCTTGAAGTAGCCTATCTTCCTGACAGAGATGACAGCTGCATAGAATGTGTGCAGGGACCCTTGGGTGCACACCACACCCCGCTCCAACAGTTTAGGGTCAAACTGTGTCACACACACGCCCACACGATCCCCCTGCATTGCCCCCGACACTGGCTTCCGAAACATCTGCACCGATTTGATCTTCTTGGTCACCTGATATCAGAGAGTGTACAAACATTTTTTGAGACAAATAACAAACATCAATTTAAAACCAAATTTAACAGTCTGATAAAACTACACACAGATACAAAAGGAAGTAAAAACTTTATGAATACAGGGACTGGGCTGCCTCAAGTTTATATTTATATCTTTTCATGAAATAAAAAATATGGGTGGATTTTTTAAATTTCATATTTCTTCAGGTCTCTTACTTTCACATTTAAAAGCTGAACACTGAACCCGAAATACAGCATGAGATTAAATACAGATTAAAACATCACTTATTATTTCCACAGACATAATATTTAGGAAATAAAAGCCCATATCTTCTCCATAAAATATGCACATAAGTAAACAGCTCATCAACTTGCAGGTCTTTCATTGAAGCATAACAGAAGCTCTTTGTCAAAATATTGCATTTGTCATTATTGATGAATACAATCCCCTTTAAGGAGGTCAATTACTTAAATGAATCAATTAATAAAGGTCTCAGGAAATTTAAAGTCATTCTAAATTGATTATTTCTTGGGGATAAAAATTTGGAGGCTTTCTTCAAGTGAAAACTCACATTTACATCTCTTTGTTTATTAACAAGTTTTAACACAGTTTTAACTTTTAACGTTTTTAAATCATAGTTGTTTCAGTAACTTATACATGTAAAAAAAAAAAGTATAAAAACTGTAAATTAAATAGTATCCATTTATCTGTCTGCCTAGTAGTCAATCTATCTTTCTTTATATTTACTTCATCCTAGTGTCTGTGGTTTTCTACAACCGCACACTGAGCAAATCAACAGAATTAGACCAGGCTGAGTCTTTGTCTTCCGACATTAAGACATTTGCTGCCCCCAAGAGGTGAACAGGATAACTGCAGACAAAACTGCTGCGCGTTACTGAAAGTTTCCATCTGTTCTATATTACCCACCCCCGGTCCCCTCATCCTCCTCTCACATTAAACTGACACATCCTCTGGACCCGCTCAGCCGTCCCTCCCTCCGTCTGCCCACTTCCACTCAAGTGAACTTCCGAACTTCTGTGGTTTCTACATAAGCATTACCGGCTCTCAGGAATGTTCCTTTCTTTGTAAATATCAGAGGTTCTGAATTCCTGCCTGTCTAGAGGATACCTTCAGTGCTGGGATTTCCACAGTGTCGTTGATGGCCAACGACCCTTGCAGGATGGTGCCGGTCATGACGGTTCCCTGACCACGGATGGAGAAGCAATGGTCCACAGCCATCAGAAGGTCACCTGCAGGGTCTCTCTGAGGGAGGTATGTCTGCTTCTTCAGGAGCTGAGACAGACAAGCAAAAAAAGAGAAGCAGACATTTTCACACACAATAATATGACTGCTGTCATAATATTGTAAAGACACAATTACTCAAATATGAAACCAGATAAAAGAGAAGAAGAGGTGATAATTCTATCCATGTTTATCCAGTGCCAAGTCTGACTTAATGGTGGCTTCACAAACAACGCCTATTACACATTTCCTCATGTTATTTGGCATTTATTTGAACACCCAAGGGAAATAAGAATAATAATTCTTCTACAGCAGTATACTGTGCGATGACATCAATTTATTTAATTTTGTCTGTTCTTAATTAGAAGATATTGAAAAAATTTACAAGAAAACACTTACTGATAAATCAGCCAGGATTAATGTGCAAATATATTGACATCAGCAATAAAAAAACATTAGAGTTATGCCAAAGATAACTGAGACAATTTGTGTTTTCACATTATCACATCCAACAGAGAGAACTGACAAATTTATTGTTTTAATCGCAAATGTGTAAGTCTCGTTTTTATAGATCAAAAAAGGTGATCAGCAAATTGCATTATATTCAAGTGCGTTTCCAGACCTTACCTCTATTAACTGGGGCAATCCCTGTGGCTCGTCTGTGTCAGGGGCCTCTGGGCCCCCGGGCTTTGCTGCCACAGCAATCACGGGACATTCCTTAAATCTGGCCAACAACAAAAAAAACATGAAGCTCCAATTACTTCATTCTTTGATGTTGAAATAATGATTTAAGTTGCTTTAAGTAAAATAAATGCAGAAATATAAAAAAGATAAAAGGTGTGCCTAACAGACAGAGATGAGTCAGAGAGTGAGTTAAATGAGGAATTTTGAAGAAGATGAGTAGCTGTGGCTCAGAAGGTTGAGCGGGTCATACATTAATTTAAAGGTCAATAGTTTGATCCCTGGATCCTTATGTCCAAATGTCTGAGTGTCCTTAGGCAAGAATGCCAAATTTCTACCAATGCACCACTGGTGTGTGAACAAGCGCTGTATGCCACAAACTTCTTACCTGCTATGACCCAAATTTCACATCTCTACACTTATCCCATTTAATTATTTTACTTATTATATTTGATCAAATGCAGACCTTGTGGTCTCCAGTGTTTTGTGCAGTCTCTTGGTCATCTTCTCAATGGCGCTCTGTCTTTTGTTGGGTGGCAGGAGGTCAATCTTGTTCAGGACGACCACCATGCGAGGGCAGGTCAGCTCTCCTATCAGCAGACACTCTGCCGTCTGAGTCTGTATCCCCTTCACCACATCCACCACCAGCATCATCAGGTCAATGATTTGGGCACCTGGAGAAGACAGATAATAATGGAGAATATACCTGATTTTACTAAATCAGAAAAAACAGTGAGCTGAAGCACAATAACACAGTTATTTGCTGTTACAGACATTCATGCTTTTCTGTTGTGCTTCTACAAAAAGACATCAAAACTCTACATAGTTTCAGTGAAGAGGCCATGAAGACTGCAACAGCAACACAAACAGGAACGGACACAGACGCCCAAGAATAACAGTAGAACAAGAAGAGAAATCAGGGGAGGGGTGCATGGAGGCATAGAGAGAGTAAAGGGCTAGAGGGTTGAAACCAGAGCTGAAGCTCACTTGGTTGTCTTTCCTTTCCCTAACGTTGGCTGTCTCTCTTTCCTGTGCTCCCCACTTTTCTCTCCTTCTATTTGGCTCTCTCTCCTTCCTGTGCTCTCCCCACTTGAGACAGGAGGGGAAGTTTAACACATACCCCCATCCACACACTTTCCTTCCTCCCTAATCTACAGCATGTGCCACCCCACTGGCTCATATTTAGTATGATGGTTACATGACACAGCAGCATTTAGTCTGCTTTAATATCAGGACCATTACTCCGATCAAAGTCTGCCCCTTGCACAGACTTAAGTTTAAAAAAGTGGGATCTTGTTTTGGTTTTTTTTTGCTCTGGAACCCCACAACTCTTAACTCGTACTTCCACCGTCCTCATCAATATGACATGATCAAGCAAGATGCCTTCAGAGAGAGGACGCCCTCTGCTGGAGAGGTCAAAGTTGTGTGTAGTAGTAGTGAGAATAATGTATAAAGCTCCTTGTCAAGATCACAAGGTATCAATGTATCATCTTTAATTCTGAAGTGTTATCAACAAACTGCTACGACAGAAACGTGGACTCAAGTTCGGTTGAAGATCGTGGAGAGTTCAAAATGCTTCTGCTCTCTTCAGGGACGTTTTCTGCAGCTGATGTCATCAATAAAGTGCAACATTGTTCCAAAACATTCTACAACTTGTTTACGCTCATTAGTTGTCATAGTAACTTGACATATTTTATACTTCCTTTGATCAAACAGAATAGATCAAATAAAGTACAATTATGTAAATATTTACCTTTGATGCCATCATTTGTTTGATCATTTCAGGAACAGAAATATTATGTGGTGCGCTACATTAATTCAACTATCAGCATATCAGCTATTACTACTTGGCTACCTGGAGGAAACCTGCAAACACTATGTGTAACAGGTCAATATATTTATTCATATTAATTAATAGTTAATGGTAAAAATGAACTAGGTGTGTGTGGGTCGGCTGTGGGTGAAACAAACATAAGAATAATAAGTACATTCTCATGCATACTGGGACCAAGCATCCATTATCTATACTTATTATCTATACTTGTCTTTTGAGGGTCACAGAGGGAATGGAGCCAATGCCAGCTGACATTGGGTGAGAGGAAGGGTACACACTGGACGGGTCTTCAGATTGTGACAGGGCCAACAAAAAGATAAATAACTATTCACATTCACACCTACGTTCAATTTAGAGTCTCAAGTTTATCTAACCTCAATCTGCATGTCTTTGGAGTGTGGATATGACTTAATGAGTGTTAGGGTTAGGGGGTGTTGTGACTATATGATATACCTGATAAATGGGTACAATATGAGTGTAGCTTGTGAAGAATGGTTGCGGTCACCTCTACTACTTCTAGTATTTGCCTACAAAGCTCTCAATGGTCTAAAGTCCAAAGGTGACAGCGCTTTCTCTGAACTATTCCCTAAGCTCTGAAATAGTGTCCTGTCCACTCGATCTTGTCCTATTGATGATTTTAAATCTTTTAATTCACCCTGATCCTGTTAATATCCCTCTTTTTTCTTTATCTTGTTTACTTTCTTCTTGTGTTTATTTATTGCACTGTTCTCTTGCACAGTTTTTACTTTCTCTATATACACACTTTCTGTTGTTTACCATGTTTGTAAAGCACTTTGGCTAAACTGGTTTGTAAATAAATCTGACTTGGCCTCCTCCTGTATCATCATCCAGCGGTATAGTGATCAACCCACCCTGCCTGCGTGTGTCCCCACGATTAGTTCCCGACCCTTTAATCTACTGTCATCACAGTGACATGTGGCATCGAACAAACTTGCAGACAATTCCCAGCGCTCACCTCCAATGATGGTGCGGATGAGAGAGGCGTGTCCCGGACAGTCCACCAGGGTGAACTGCAGGCTGTCGTACGGCTGCTGTCCGTCGCTGGCCCGCAGCTGATCGGGCAGATCCACCGTGAAGGAGGAGAAGCCGAGGTCCAGCGTGATGCCCCTCTCGCGGGACTGCGGGTTCTTGTCGAAGGCGGCCGTGGAGGCGGTGCTGCTCAGCGCCCGGGCCAGCGACGTCTTCCCGCTGTCGACATGTCCGAGCACCCCGACGTTAAAATTCAACGTTTTAACGCGGCTGTCGCCCCCGGACTCTGACATTTTAACCCGAGGCTCGCGCCGTTAGCTGAACTGGCGTGTTTATGTTTTTTCCTCAACTCTGACCTGGACCTTGAACTCAGCTCCGACGGAAGCAGAAGGCGGTGCTGGCTAGCTGTCAGCTAACTTTCCCCTCGTTAGCACCCGTCAGTTCAAACAGAAAACACGCCAAGCAACAAGCGATGCTAACTAGCTTAACTAGTGTATGGCTCACTAAATAATTCTCACTAAAAAACTTTACTTTGATGTGAACTCCTTCCCTGTTGTCCGTCACTTCATCCCCAGGGCAGCATGATGAGGCGGGTCTTGTTTTTAGCAGTTAGCATAAGTTTTAAAAGACAAAGAGAAAATCCGTGTCTGTCAAAATGTCTCTCTGGTTCAAACCTAACAGCAAAGTGTTGAAGTGACAAGTAAAAACATCTGTCTTTAAGCTCCTCATTCATTCAGTGACATCTCCTCGCTGTCAAGTTTCCAGCAGTTTCTACTACGACAAAGCGTTTCAAAGCACAACCGGAAGTCAGAAAACTCTGATGTACATGATTGACACAAGCCTTAGCCAATGAACGTGTTGTACGGCTTCGCATGGTCCAATCATTTTGTCGGATGGTCTAAATGGGCGGTGCATCCGGGTATCACTTCCGTTGATTTTCCCTAGTAACCCCACATGGAAACCGACTTCCCTGTGTTTTGAGTTTCGGCGCCGAGTGCCGCTGTGAGAAGTGATCTGAGACACACGAGCATTTCACCCACTTTAACCCCGTGTTGCATTTTTAACGCCACAGCTTTGAACAAGTGACACCACAATGAAGATCGAGGAGGTGAAGAGCACCACGAAAACTCAGCGGATCGCCTCCCACAGTCATGTCAAAGGACTCGGGCTAGACGAGGCCGGGAATGCTAAACCGACCGCGTGTGGTCTGGTCGGCCAGGAGGCTGCAAGAGAGGTAATGTCCATCTTTCAGTGCAGCCGCGCTACTCGTGTACTGTTTCCGAAATGTCGTAAATAGATGATGCGGGTTTTGCGTGGAAGATCTAGCTCCATTCGGGGGGTGCGATGCTACAGCATGCTAGCTTAGTTAGCACAGTGGTGTCGCTGTTTCCTGCTGAGGTCGGAGGTGAGTTAAAGGAAAAGTTCACCCCGAAAATGAATCACTTTTATTCCGTGTTTACCAATACACTGGATATACTGGATTTCTGAATTTTAACCAGTCTGGTTAGAGGCTAAAATGTATAACTGAATACAGAGACCAATGGATCTGTTTTTAAACAAATACAACAGTTGTCATTTCATTTAAACATGGGAATATTAGAATGTTTTTTTCCCTCTTACAACTAGTTAATATGTACTTTCCAAAGTGAAAAGGGCCAAATTAATTATCATCTAAAATCCTATACTTAGCATACTGGCATGTTATATATTTAAAAAAGAGATTAGATTTAGTTTTTGTTCTTTGTCAATACTTGACATGTACAGATTAGCCAGGGGTTGCTCTAGTCGTCAAGGCATTCAAATGTACTTGGGGGACATTGCAGAGTTTGGAGCTCCTGCCACTGTCAAGCTTATAGATAACTTCACCAGAGCTGAAATAATTTGTCAATTAATTGATTAATACAACAGCAGCAATGAAGCCGACATAGCAACTATTTTGATAATTATTTTGTAACGTTTAAAGTAAAAATCCTAAAAACTGCTGTGCATTTTCTCACTAGTTTAAGGTTAGAGAAAACGTTTAATCATTCAAATCAACCAAAATCATTCATCCCCAAAAATAATTTGGTTAATCAGTAATGAAAGTATTTATTAGTTGCAGCCCTAGTTTCATTGACGTGCATGGCTGCCATAATGTTTTCACAACATAGTATTCAGCTCAGTTACGTATCCCACCACTGTTTCCAGACTTCCTCAGCTACTTGAATTAAAATTAGTTCCTGATGACATTTTAGAACTGTATGTCTATATATAATAGCAATACAATTTTTGTGTCCCTCCCCAGGCTTGTGGCATCATTGTTGAGCTCATTCGCTCAAAGAAGATGGCAGGACGGGCAGTGTTACTGGCGGGGCCACCCGGTACAGGAAAGGTAAGTGTTGATTTCCTAACAGGACAAATGTAAAAGCCTCTATTTGTGCCTCTGATTGTGCCTTTTTAAATACATTTTCTACCTCCCCTCCCTTCAGACTGCTCTGGCCCTGGCTATAGCGCAGGACCTGGGAAACAAGGTGCCCTTCTGTCCTATGGTCGGCAGTGAGGTCTACTCATTTGAAATTAAGAAAACAGAAGTACTGATGGAAAACTTCAGGCGGGCCATTGGTGAGTGTCTCTTAACTAATTAATTTTACAGCAAATTTTTGTTCCTAGTCCCCAAACAATTCACGGTAACTGAGGTTGATGTGTGTTTTGGTAGGTCCCGTTTCATTTGAGTTTTGGGTTCTATTAAGCTTAGCTACTAGGCACCCTTTCTAATTACTGGTAGTTGACATGATACCAAATTGCAACAAGAGGGCAAATACTAAAACAAAAGGAAGCAGAGATATAGAAACTGACAAAATCTTATAGTATCATAATGAAACAAATTAATTTTTATTTTGTATTGGCAGAATAAGTTTTAGCACATTAGGTTCCTCTGAATTTCTTTGGTTCTTGCATCTTTTAGGCGTAAAATGACCTAATATGTGTTCAGCTCAGTCCCTCAGTGAGAAGTCATTGAGCAGAAAGTTGTGTCCTGCTCGCACCATCCTCATGAGCAGAAAGGCCGAACTATAGTGGATTTGAGAAGGAAGGAAAGGAGGGGGAAGGGGTTTGCTGATGGCACCTGTCGCAGGGGAGGAAATGGAGCTTAGGCAGAGGTAGACGTGGTCATCAGCACCTTCACTCCTCCCCTTGAACACAATCTGCAGGCGGAGTGGCTTTCATTTGAAGGTTGTCATCACCTTGTCGATAAAGAGCACCGTGACAGACAGACCTTGCCTTAAGCAGCGCTGCCTGACCCCCACCACAAATGACCGTCCACCTGCGTGCTGCTCGTACTCAGGCTGCTCGAAAGAGGATAGAATGTGATCGTGTTACACAGAACGATGCCGAGAAATTTCATGGGCACCCGCACACGTGTTCTCTCCCTTTTTAATAAAATAGACAGAGGGATGTGGCGGCTTTGTTGATACAGGAATATAAAGGCCCGATTGAGTTCTCACTCAGTACACTGCTTGTGTGTGTGACTTTAATGTTGCCCGCCCTCAGGACTGCGTATCAAAGAGACCAAGGAGGTATATGAGGGGGAGGTGACGGAGCTGAGCCCCTGTGAGACAGAGAATCCCATGGGCGGCTACGGGAAAACCATCAGCCACGTCATCATTGGTCTGAAGACGGGCAAAGGCACAAAGCAGCTCAAGGTCAGATTGAGAAATATATATATATTTTTTAATCTGCTTCATTAGAGCATGTTTAACTGCTGTTTGTAAAGCACCTTGATCTATGTTGTATATTTTCACAGTGTAGTAAAAATATAATTATGTAAAAAAAAAAAAGGGTAACCATGTTAATTTACTATGAATCAAATATTCTAGGTGCAAAAACACATCTTGTTGATCAAGATGAGGATCTGTAAGTGCCTTAAAGTCTCTTGTCTTGTTTCCTCAGCTGGATCCTAGTATTTATGAGAGTCTACAGAAAGAGCGTGTGGAAGCGGGAGACGTCATCTACATTGAAGCAAACAGTGGAGCTGTCAAGGTATCACTATATCACTTCCACCTGTTACTATCGTTATTTTATTTTGTTATCATAATTCGTCTGAGTTGTTTTTAGTTCATAAATTAAATATTTCACTAAAGTCTTGGTTATGCCAAGGTTGAGTGATTTCTGTCCTGCCTGTCCTCTTCTGTCCTTCACGGTCACGTTCTTTCATCTCTCTCAGTTCTGCATGAAAGCTCTGTTGCATTTTCTGCTGTGCCCTGAAATTAGCGTCTCTCATTCCTACGGCCCCTCATGCTCCCTCTATCTCATCATCTCCCACAATGCCCCTTTACCAGCGGCGGTGCTTGTGGGCTATGTTGACAGGCTGCGATGACGGTTCCTTTAATCAGTGCAGGTGGGCTGATGGGGTGGGGTGGGGGGGGGGGGGTGCAGGTCGGCTCTCGTCAGAGGCCGGAGGAGGCGGACAGGGTGACACATTTGTTACTGTTGACAGCATCTCATGACCCGCCGCCTCAAAACCCTTTCATCCCTCAGCCGGCTCTCTGTGCTGGCCTGGCACCAGGTTCACTCATACACCTGCTCTCCCTCCTCTCGTGTGTTGTCTTTGTTTCACTGCTGTTAAACAGTGGGTAGTTTGTTTCATTTTAAATTATTAACATATTTTGCTATTGCACTCTTGTCTTTGCAGAGACAAGGTCGTTGTGACACATATGCGACAGAGTTTGATCTGGAGGCAGAGGAGTACGTGCCGCTGCCCAAAGGGGACGTCCACAAAAAGAAGGAGATAGTCCAAGACGTGACTCTGCACGACCTGGACATCGCAAATGCCAGACCCCAGGTACATAAACACTAATGTCGTGTAATGATCGTGTTAATATCAGTGCAGCTGTTTATGTCCCACTGAGTTATCCCTCTACATCTTGAAAATAATTGTTCATTATTCGATCCAAGGGAGGACAGGACATTCTCTCCATGATGGGACAACTGATGAAGCCAAAAAAGACAGAAATCACAGGTAGGAAAAAAAAACATTAGTCACACACAATAGTTGGCAGGATAACACATAAACTAATTAACCAATTTCCACTGAGCGAGGAAGAGAGATGGGGCTGCGGATAAAACCATTACATTTCGGTTATTTTAAGACTAGTCCGATTTATTCTTTACCATAAAGATCCATTAGTTGTTCTTTGAGAAATGGAAAATGTGGAAAAGAGCCACATCTCTGGAAATCCTGGATCCACACTAAAATGTAATGGGTTCTTTCTTGGGTAATGTCCCGCCCTTCCACAGCATTACATGGAAATCGATTGACTAGTTTTTGCATAATCCTGCTAAGTTACAAACAAATGCAGAAGAAAACATAACCTCCTTGGCAAAGGTATTAAATACTTTGTTATCAGACCATTTCATTTTTTCTTTAATATTTCTACTGTTAGAACTTGACAACCATGTGTAGAATTGTTTGGCCATGGTGGGGGTATGTGCTCTGAGTGCTTCTTTTTTTAAATGAATGCTCTTCTATCTATTTTCCTGTTTTTAGATAAGCTGCGTAATGAGATCAACAAGGTGGTGAATCGCTACATTGACCAGGGCGTAGCTGAGCTCGTACCTGGTGTGCTGTTCGTGGACGAGGTTCACATGCTGGACATCGAATGCTTCACCTACCTCCATCGAGCGCTCGAGAGCACCATCGCGCCCATAGTTGTGTTTGCCTCGAACAGGGGAAACTGTTTAATCAGGTAAGATGTCTAGAAATCAACCTTCAACAGGAGACAGAAAAGAGAAGTTTACTAAGATGTTAGATTTGTAGTATTAACAACCACGTGTTGTCCACCAGAGGGACAGAGGACATCAGCTCTCCACATGGGATCCCTCTGGACTTACTGGACAGAGTCATGATAATCCGCACCATGTTGTACACACCACAGGAGTTGAAGCAGGTGAGTCTGAGAGTCAGAGTTTCTCCACGTGTGATGTCATGTCTGTGCGTGTGTCACTAATGCTGCTGTGGTTTGTAGATCGTCAAGATCCGTGCGCAGACTGAGGGCATCACCATTAGTGAGGAAGCACTTTCACACCTGGCAGAGATCGGCACAAAGACCACGCTCAGGTACAGACGGACATGTTGTGTGTGTGTCAGTGAAGAAAGAAGCAGCCTTACAATCATATCAGTCCCTTAAACATAACAGATTTTTTTCCATCAAGATCCATGAATTATTCTCTGAGGGATAATGGGAAATTTTATATATTTTATATATTTGTTTTGAATAATTCAGCAACCAGTAAAATGTTTCATTCCTGTTATTTTCCTCATAGGAAAAGTTTGGTCTCACAGGCACCACATTTATTCCCATTTGGTAACAAAGGGAGAAAAACATTTGCTTTGTAACTCACCAGTGTAACTGAGGTGGAAGTGTTTGATGTGCAGTGCACGTAGAGGAATTTTAGGACCTGAGTGTGTTTCCCTGCAGGTACGCTGTGCAGCTGCTGACACCAGCCAGTCTGCTGGGCCGTGTTCAGGGGAAAGAGAGCGTGGAGAGGGAGCAGGTGGAGGAGATCAACGAGCTGTTCTACGACGCCAAGTCCTCCGCAAAAATCCTCCAAGACCAACATCACAAGTTTATGAAATAAAACTGGATTTCTACTTCTTTTTGTCCTCCTTCAACACAGAGCTGGTTCTATCATGGTTCACTTTTTGTTTTCCCATCGATCTCCATGTTTCGTTCACTGTTGTAACATTAGTTTTGTTCTAATACATTTTATCCGTTGTTTGTTGATGGAAACATTTTTTGAATAAAAAGTAAAAACACAAATTGAGTTTCTTTCAGATTTACTTTGATTGATACCTTTTTATTTTGTTTTTATTAATGAATGTTCAAACGGATCAATAACAATATAGCACATGGCAGGTGTTGGCTTATTATCCTGTGCTCTTATACACTAGGTGAAAAACAAAAAGGAGAAACCACAAAAAATAATAAATAAAAAACAAATTATATTTTTATAGAAATTAGTTGAACATGCTACAACAAAACAGTTTAAGTCAGGGTTTCCTCAGGGTCTTAAAAAGTCTAAAATCCATTGAATTTCAGCCCCTAAAGTCTTAAATATGTTGAAATTATGTTTGAGTTATTAAATACATTTAGATAGGTCTTGATTATGTTAACGTTCATTTAACGCTACTTCTGTTGTGCTTCAAAATGAGTTTTGCTGTAGCGGCATTTGTATTGTCTGTGTGTTGTAGTTCTTTTTCAACGTGACAGATACGAGCAAACTAATGAAACTACAAACAAGACCTTTGTTTTTCTAACCTCTCGTTTTCTTTAGCAGTTGGTTGTGGGAATAAGTTTTGAGAAACTTACACAAAATATTAACAAGATCAATGTGGAGTGTGAATTCATCTGAGTATTGTGCTACTTCACCTAATCTTCAATAACAGCAAAATGTAAATTATTCAGGGATATTCCTTCATATCTGTCACACACAACACAAATCTTAAATTTAATTCATTATGGTTTTAAAAAGTCTTAAAGTTAACTTGTTGAAACCTGGAGAAACCAGTTAAGTGCCAAAACACAAGCAGGACAAAGATGAACAAAACCAGGCCACTAAATACAGCTGTAAATCAACTCATACCAAACCCCCCTAACATGGAACAGGTGTTGTCATCTGATGGTCAGAAAGTCCCTCAGCTACTTTCTGACTGGTCGAGCTGAGCGTGTGTTGAAAGCCGTCTCTGCTCCGGACCTCGCGCCACTGAACACAGAGGGAGCAGCTTTACCCACTTTGGCTGTGAAGGAGAGAGAAATAAACAATCATCATACTTCACTGTTAATGAGGCAGAGAGAGAGAGGGGTTGAGTCAGAGTGAGGATATGCTCTTTATAAACACACACACTTCATTTCTCATCCCACTGCGTGAGACAGACTGTGTTCTCTGTATATGGAGTGGAAACATCATGAGAAACGCCCCACACACAAACACACTGACACGATTTAAGACTAAAGCTCAACCATGCATGATTTAAGTTAGATTTTCCTTTGGCTTCCATCTGCAAGAGTAGTGTCAAATTATTTGTGTGTGCGTGTGTGTGCGTGTGTGTGTGTGTGTGTGTGTCCTCACCGCACTCCTCCATTACTTCAAACGTCTTGCTCTTTGCTGGCCCACCACCGCCCAGTTTGCCCTTTGCCTCAGTCAGATCCTGATCGCTCACTTCAGGACGCTGCATTTGTTCATCCTCTTCCTGACCTGGCTGGAGAAAGAAGTCGAGAACACATCAGAGATTTCTCAAAGTCCACTTCTGCATCAAATCCACAAGGAAATATCTCCTCAAACAGTGACTTACCTGAGACATGATGTTTGAGAAGGTGAAAATATCCTGATATGAAATGTTCCTCTCCTGTGTCAGCCGTTGCTATTTTCCTCCTGTACGTCCAGCTCGCATATATACACACAACCAGGCAGAGATTCTCCAGAGGACAATAAATCTGTTCCTAACACTAACAAATGACGTAACGAGTGTTCAGACTCCTCCTTCTCTCATTCTCTCTGCTTTCTGTCATGCTTTGCTGTCTCCCCTGCTGCTACATTAGAAAATGATGAGCTCACTGCTGAAACTGGTGGAACACACATCCCCCCCACCACCCACCCCCCGAGGACATCCCAGGGATGCAACAACATGACACACGTCTCTGTCTGTGTATCCTCGTCCTCCCTCCTGCTGTCAAACCACTCTCTAATTGCACTGGCGACTAAACCAGGACTCAATGTTTAAAAGATATGACTTTGTCCTAAAACTTCCTTAAAAGAGCAGAGAGAGGAAAAGCATTTGCTTAAAATAAAGCCGCTCCCATGCTTTCCTGCTTGTTTCCTATAATTATGTAATGATTTGCCCACAGGGACGAACAGAGCTGAGGAAAGAACAACAAATAACCAAAGTGTTTCTCAGCAACATGTCAATGTGACCAGTAAGTGGTCACATTGAAAAACCAGTCAGGTTCTCATAGACTAAAAAGTAAATCACAAACATAGTGTTAAACCTGTGCATCACAAAGTGTGTTCCTGTGCGACAATATTTATATAAATGTGACATTTCTTACCAGGAAAATTAACATTTACGAGACAAAGGAAATAATAATAGTGTTGGAATGAATAAAGTTTTTATGAAGTCCTTCGTTGTTTTTTAAATACAAGTAATCAAATATTTAAGACTTACAGTTCCCCATAATTGAAGATACAGTGAAGTAGTTAAGAGAGAAGTACCCTTGAAACGCCACTTTGTCTCAGTGACAGTATCCATAGTCTTTCCCACAGCAGAGATATGAACTGACATACACTATGACCAAGACCTTTATAGACTCCATGTTGGTCTTGTTTGTAGATTCATTACAGCGTACAAATATCTGTATCTTTGAGAAAGAGCTACAACACAGAGTCTTTACAAACTAAAACTCACTAACACACAACGCAAGTAGCATCAAATGAACGTTAACATAATTAAAACCTACCTACACATATTTATGACCTAGTGCGTAAAATGTTTAGACTTTTTAAGGCCTAAAATTCAGAATATAAAATTTGAGACCCTGTGGAAACCCTGATTTTAGAGAAGATTTTTTGTCTTGTGCTGTGTCATGTTATTTACATTCAGATTCTATTGAAACCTGAAATTTACCTAAATAACAACAGGAACCTTCAAAATAGTGAAATCAAATATGACAAATGCTCTTCATTTGGTGTCGCAAAATGTCATACTTTTTAATTATAACATTAAAAATATGAAAGACATTCCCCAGTTATGTTTGGTTGGGACAAACTATCCCTGTAACAAATTCACATTTTCAGATTCAGTTGTATTAAAATACATTCATCTGCTTTTTCAGCCACAAAACAGTGAAACAGTCACGACAGGTTTCTTCATACGACACAGGAATGTTGCAGAGAAAATATCTCACTCACACACAAAGAGGTCCATTTCCTGGTTGGGTTTCATTCACACAACCCGTGAACGTCAGTTAGTAGCTCTTGATCTGCTGTTTATCGGTGCAGACGTTTTCTTCCATTTTCAGTCAAGTTTACGAGTGTTTTTTTCTGTACTGGGGAAACAGCTGAGTCCTCACAAACTGAATCATCCGACTCTCCGTGAGAAGAACAGCTACAATCACACAGAGCAGACTCACTGCACCAACTCCAATGTGGACCATCCTCAGTAACCAGCCGCTGTCACAGCAGAAAACACTCTGGAACCAGAGGGGAAGAGAAGCTCAAGTTAGGGACACTGATATCGGATCAGGTTTTACAGGAATTTAAAAAAAAAAGAAAGCAACTAAATAAGCACGTCGCTCTGATACCTCAGAAACTGCTGTGACACCTCCACTGACAGCCAGGGTCAGCAGCAGGAGTGGGGAGGGCAGGAGGCCTTGCAGTGGTTTCCACTGACTGGACTGGAAGTAGCGGTGTATGTAAAGCAGGCTGTGTAAGATGCGGAGGCCCATGTTGAGGCAGTTTGCAAGTATGAATCCGACAGCGCCAGCCCACCAGGTCAGCCAGTAGGACAAGAGGAGGAAAGACACAGACAACGCCAGCATCACCAGGTTGTACCTGAGAACAAAACAAACTGTGTTAACTGACAGGTGATAAACTCTGTGACGACTGTATCTCTGTGTATTTTTACAGTCTTACTTGTCAACCTCTTCTTGGCTCATGGCAGCAAATACAAAACACTCTGTTACGCCGTTCACAGCCAGCAGGAGGACGTAGGAGCTGTAGCAGCGCAGCAAAGTAGGCCCTTCAACAAAGTTACATATGACACAACTTAGGATACCAAACAATATAGAGCTTCGTATCTTGTTGTGGGTTCTATCTTACGGAAGGGTACTGCATTCACTTCAGAACAAAAATTGAATTCTGCTCTCTTTTTCTGAATTAATGACAGAACTCAAAATCCTTGTGAGTGTCCTGTGCAAAGCCGACAAAATATTGTAAAGTAATATAGATTCACAAACTTGTGAATATTAGTGTTCCTCTACATGATTAACTATGAGAGCAGATAGGCCGGGGTGGGGCTGTGGGGGACGACAGCAGAGAACATCTGGAGCAGGTCCTCTCTAACGAGGTCGCCATGTCGTTCATGACGACTGAAGGCTACCACAGGTTCTCTTATATGTTTGGAAGGGTGAGGTGAGGGGTATTCAGCTGCAACATGACACTCTACCACTAGATGTCACTAACTTCTACACACTGAACCTTTAAAGGGGATGGTAATCCTCCTCATCTCATACAAATCCCCTCCTGGGTTTCAGACATTGAAATATGCTTGTGTCTTTCAGAAATATAGTTGGCATTGTTGTTAGTTAGTAAGTTGGCTTTGCACAGGCACCTCAGGAATTGTTCAGATGGGAAGTACAAGGAATTTGAACTATCTAGTTAATTCAGAAAAACAGAGCAGAATTTATTTTTCTCAAGAGAATGCATTTTCATAATATCTGGGTTTCTCCTGGGATCACAGAGGTTAGTTCACTGACCTGCTCCACTGCTCAGCAGAGAGCCGCCATAAATGTCCAGGGCCAAGTGAGAGAATGCGTAGCCAAACACTGTGATAATCAGACCGATCACCAACACCAGCTTCAGAAGACACTCCAGGACATCTGCTGCTATGGCAACGTCTTCCTGTGGAGGCAAGATGGAGTTAAAATTTGACAACCAGCTTTTCAGACGAAGATATCTTTGTTTATTTCCAAAATTCCAACCTGTTTCTGACTTCTGACATCACGACCCCTCTCCAGCACTTTGGCAAAGAAGATGTAGAAGCTTTCCTCAATGGGCAAGAAGATGAAGCGCGCCACCATGGAGCCCAGATTGTTGACGATATCATAAACACCCTGGTCTCCGAAGCTGAGGACGTTTAAAAAGGTCATGACGTAGCGCTCGCCCTCCGTCAGGATCTGCTTCAGGAAGGACTGTTTGAAGAAGCTCCATGTGAGCCGGGCGAGAGTCCAGTCAACCAGCGCCTGCAAAAACATTAGATGAAGATAATCAGTCTGTTAGGACCAAGCGAACAGCTGGAAAATCTGTTTCAATTTGAGGATTCTTTTGACTTTGTGTGATAAACTACCTCTCCCTCTGCTCTACAGGGCAAGAGATCTCCAACACAGCTCAAAGGAAAACTCTTCTTCTCTGCTTCTTTAGAGCCCAGGAAACGAATAAAGTAAACGCCATAGCACAGCACCAGGAATCCTGTGTACACCAACTGACAAAAGATTCAAATGATACGTGAAAGACAAATTTACTGTAATAATGACAGAAACGTCAGCTGATTTCTTACATGAGCAGCAGAGAAGATGTAAAGCCCCCATTCAGGGGCCGACACCACCAGCGCCACGGTTACGCTGCACTTAGCGATCATCGCTAAACTCTCGGCGACCACCTTCAGGCGGACAAACATGTGAGCTTGAGCCAGGACCCAGAGCGGCTCAGCCAGCAGCTCCTGCACGCCTGACAAGGCAAACAACACCACAGCAGGGCCGTAGTACGGGACGGTCTGGGGATCTGGGACCTCCAGGAGCCAGAGCCACACGCAGACCAGCAGGGAGGCCCATAACACACCGAGCGGCAGCCTGAGCGGTGAGAGAGGTAAAGACACACAGACACACATCCAAGCTGAATACACAAGATGAATCAACGTCCATAACAGATGAAGAATCTCAAGCTGAATGCATTAATGACCATTCTATAACATCAGGGTTGGTGGAATGTTTGATCTGTCTGTGCACGAGAGTGCAGCTTGAAGATCTGTGATCCATTCTCAAGAAAAACTAATTCATACGACTTAGTATTAAAGACACGTTAAAGAAAATAACACAAACAAAACAAAAAGTCATTTTAGGAACATTTAGGAAATAGCACAAGAACCTGCGCTCGCCTGAATTCCATTCCTTCTGGATCCAACATCTTGATTAATAATCGTATTGTTTCTGGAGATACTATGAAACCTTGATGAATATCACACAGATGTAACAAACAATAGCCTCATACTTTGAGCACTTTCCAATTAACATTTCGTCCTCAATTCAAGAGACAACTTCCTCCAATAGAATATGAGGGTCTTTCTTCTTCTTTTCAAAGTCCTGATGCTTATGATAATGTGCAATATTACGACTATATTCTCATAATGTTCCAACTTCATTCTCATAATATTCCAACGCTAGTCTCATAATATTCCAACTTTATTCTTGTAGGGATAAGGATAAGTTTAAGGGTTAGTTTTCGTAAGATGCTTTAGTAAACTGAACTCACGTCAGCCACAGCAGGTTGATCACTTGTCTCCAGCTGTGTTTGGTCCCTGATCCTCCACTCAGACATGCTCTCCTGAAGGCTTCTCTGGACAGAAACACTAGTGTGGAGTACAGTAGTGTCAGCCTACACACACACGCGCAAACACACACAGACACACACGTTAGAGCAGCTGAGGCAGTGACACGTGGCTGTGCTTCTTGTCCGGTTTCTCTTCACCTGACATTAACGACCCCGATCAGCTCCTTGGACACGAAGCGCAGAGTGAAC
This sequence comes from Hippoglossus hippoglossus, assembly GCF_009819705.1. Taxonomy (NCBI): domain Eukaryota; kingdom Metazoa; phylum Chordata; class Actinopteri; order Pleuronectiformes; family Pleuronectidae; genus Hippoglossus; species Hippoglossus hippoglossus. The sequence continues at coordinate 15,658,166 of NC_047155.1, forward strand.
GCGTTCAGCAGGAAGGTGAGCACACGGAACATAACCTGAGATCAAAGGAACAAGAGAAGACAACGTCAGCCATTACCGGACAGAGCTGTGTCAGCCCGGTGCTGCAGCTCGGTCTCCGTGTACCTGTAGCACCACATTATAGGACGCCAGCCTGGACGCGTTCTTCAGCACATCCTCAGAGCTCATCGTGGACTTTCTGCTGTGACTCTTACAGAGAGTTAATCAGACAAGATGGCCGCTGCGTTCCACGACGTAAAATCATCATGGAGACAAACTGAGAAAACTGTCTTATTCTACTTTAAAACTCTTCTGCTTCTTCTTCTTCTTCCAGACAACCGTGTGACAGCAGTGCTTCCACTTCCGTACACACTGACTGGAGCCACGTTACGAGCTGACGTCACAGAGCGTTCTGGCTGTCCTGCGTGAAGCCGCTAGAGGTCGCAGTGATCCTTCTGATAAGCTACACAGGATCATTCTGAAGTCCACAAGATTAACTACTACTAATAATAACAATAATAACAATAATAATAGCATAGTTATAATCATCAAAAGTTACATCTGTCTATCATCTATCTATCTATCTATCTGTCATCTATCTATCAATCTATATATCCATCTGTCTATCTATCAATCTATATATTCATCTATATATCAATATATCTATCTGTGTGTGTGTGTGTGTGTGTAAAATACAATCAATTAAAGGGAAAACATGATAAAGTGAGAACATGTTCAACGTGTCCGACATGTTCCCCGGACATTAAAATCAAGTCAGAATGAAAGAATTACCATAAAACTACAATAAATATAACAGCATATATATTTAAATGTATGTTACTTCAGCACTAACCAAATATTGATACTAAAACATTGATACAGGAGTAATAAGTAAACATCTAACTCAAGGAACCTTTCATTGATAATGTGAGAACTTCCACCACAATAAATCCTGGTCTGACCTTGAAATGTACAGTTCTTTCATGGACTCAGGAAGAAGTAGAGACAAGTGCAGGAGTTTTATAAGAAATACATCAGAGTTGGCAGTTGATGATTTTTTTTTAATCAGATGTAAAAGATGGAGACAGTAAAAAAAGTACATCCTCAGTGAACCAATATACATGTTACAACATACTGTACATATACATTTTCTTTATATACACATCCTTTTTCGTGACTTCCTGCTCATTGTTTACAGTCATGTACCATTACAAAATGTTCTGCACCCACTCAGTCTCCATCCACAGATGAGACATTTCCAAACAACACAGAGCAGATGAGGCTCTGTTTACATTTGATCTTTACATGGCACTGTCAACCAGACAACCACAAGCTCTTTATCAAGACACGATTCCTCCAGCAAGAAGTTGTTTCGAAGACAGGTAACATTCATTATTCAGCTAAAACAAACATGGACATGGTTTTTGTTGGTCTGAGATTTCTTTACATGCAGTCGCCTCATTCACACGTTCTACATTTGAAGTATACAGTACAATTTATTCTTATGCGTTTCTTTCCCTCGCCATTATTTTTCAATCCCAGTCGAGTTGAACTGAGCAGTACCAGAAGGGAAACAGAATGGCTGCAGATGGTAGCAGTGATGTCAAGTGGAATGTAAGGATTTCCAGCCTCCCGCCCTAATATTATTATTATCATTATTATTAGCAGAGGCCTTCACAACCTAGACAAATAATAAGCATGCACACAAATACATTGACATCAACATATACAGTACGAGGGCCAATTTCTATTCTTATTATTTCTAAATGTACCTAAGGAGAATAGTTTGTGCTTAAAATAAGGTCACATGCACACTGACTGTGGAACATCTGATTAATCTGTGACAGAACAAGTGAACTGTCCCAGAAACCAGTAGAGATGTGACCTGAGTCTGACTTTGTCGTTAAAAGGGTCACTTTTCTAAAAGGTGCTCCATCTTGGGGTTGATGAATGAAAACCCAGCGAACGCCGACTGGTCCATGGAGTCGATGAAGTTCTTATCGCTGTGAGAGAGACGAGGCTTCTCACTGAGGAACTCCCGGTCAAAGTTGCTGCAGTCATTCGGTGCTTTCTGTAATCAACCACGTACAAGTGTCAGTTAAAAGGTGAGACAGGTCCTCACGGGATTGTAGACGTATGCAAACAAAACCAAAAATGTTCATGAAGTGATTTGTGTGTGAGAGACGTACTATTTTGGGTTTGAAGGGGGGTTCAATCTCCCTACTCTCCAACGCCTGCCAGGTAAAGGCCTTGAAGAAGGGGTGTAAACGAATATTACCCACAATTCCGAGTCTGCGGGTGGGGTCTCTCTCGAACAACTGCAAGGAAACAGTAACAGTAAGTAAGGCGTGGGCACGATTACAACATAAAAACGGGACAGAATTGACCCTGTCCAAAAGAAAAAAGTTAAACCTTAAAGTTTTAACCATAAAATGATCAAACATGGAAATATAAAAGAATGAGTGTCATAAGACAGATGGGAGAGATGGTACAGACCTGCTCCATCAGGTCCTTGGCCTCCTTGTCTATCCAGCGGGGATAGTGGGGAGTATCCATGCGGATGGACTCAAACAACTCATCCTCATCGTCTCCGTGGAAAGGCGACTGGCCGATCAGCATCTCATACAGCAGCACCCCGAATGACCACCAGTCAACAGAGAATGAGTATTTCTGTCCCAACAGGATCTGTTGAAACACAATATTATAAATAAGAATCATGATACTTGTTTTTTTGGAATTGTTTTATTTCAGAAGAGCATCTCTGAATAAAAAAAAAAAACTACCTCTGGAGCGATGTAGTCAGGAGTGCCACAGAAGGTTGTGGCACGATTCTCTCCGAACACATTCTCCTTGCACATCCCGAAGTCAGCGATTTTAATGTGTCCCTCATAGTCCAGCATCACATTGTCTAACTTTAGATCTCTGGAAACAAAACAATCTACTGTGATTAACTAGAAAAGAAACACGCATTACTTTGAACACAATAATAATTTGTGTCTGATCGGACTATTTTGTGTTTATCACAATAATTCAAAAGCAAAAACGCGTTTCTAGAGAATTAAATGTGTGTTGAAACCTAAAAAGAAACAAACTCAAAAGTCATGACAAATGTTTTTCAGGACCATATCAGTCATTTTAAATGTCTTCAACCTAATTTAATTAAGTTTATTTTTATACCTCTGGTCACAGTTTATTTCTCTATAGGAATGTGAGACTTGCCTAAAATAAATCATAATCATCAAAGTGAATATTTATTCCCCTAGGTTGATTTTCCCAAAATGTTAAAAAGATTATATATACGTATTTTACAGTTGGTTATGCAACTACAAACACTGTTCCTGAGTTTTCAGAGACAGATATTTTTAATGCAAGAAATTAACAATTTGCCATTTTTCTTTACAGAATCCGTGTTTCATTGATTGTTGGACTACATCCACAGAGTTTTCTAACAGTCAACTGCATTATGACACAATCATAATGAAACTTTCAGAAGAAAAGTGTTAAAATGTGTGGGATTATCTAACCTAGCAAGTTTAGAAGCTCTGTAGGTTTGTTTTCACATCGTGCTTGCAAATAAACTGAAATCACAGGTCTTGTTGAAGATAGGAAAATAATTCTAAATAGTCAGCTGTGGTGTGAATAGGAAATAGTATTTCTAGTTTGTGTGTTAAACATGAAGAATGAGTAGTACTGTCATTTAAGTGTACTGTATGTACAGCCCATCCTGATGTAGTTAGTATTTTGCTCTGACCTGTAGATGATCCCTTTGGAGTGTAAGAACTGGAGACCACAAATGATCTCAGCCGAGTAGAACCTGGGAAAACAAAGATGGAGGAGACAGCATTGATATTAACTTCTCATCATCTCTGGTGGAAAGACACAGGTCCTGCTCTGCAGCTATCTCACAACAGAGTTGGCCGCTAAACAGTGGTGTCACTGCAGACTAATTTCAATGTAGAGCTGAATTATTGAGGAGGACATTTGTATGGAGTAGGAGACAGATGAATAACACTTTCATAATGTGAAACCTGAGAGCTGCTCAGGGCTGAAGGATTAGCCTATCACTGCCCGGCTCCTCTGGTCATCTGTCTCAGGTGAAACAACAGAGTCCAAAGGGTAGATAAGAGAAACCTCCGCTCTAACCCACTCACTGGTTATTCTCTGTAAATGACCAACCGGCAAGGACCATATAGACTGTCAGGTTTTATCTACTCATTATCTCTCACACATATACATGTCTGCACGTGCTCTACAAACAACCCTACAAACACTTCAACAATGTAAAATGAAGTCTAAATATTAATTGTGTCAGGGAAGAATAAAACATTTGGTCCTGATGCATGTATCTGCATGCAGTTTGTGAGGAAGTAGACTCTATGTTACAGGGTCAACAGGTTAGCAGCAGCTACTGGGCGAACAAGGCCTCTGTGCTAACAAAGAGCACAGAGGCCACTCGCCCAAGAAAAACTGAATTCAGCAGTGTTTCCATTCCTCTGCTGCAGCTCGTGCAGCAAAACACAAATGTATTCATTAGATTCAAACATGTAGACAAACAAACATCTGAGATGGTAAAACAGCCCACGCTTGCAGAGGGTAAATTATCCATCCAGGCTGAATACAAGTCACCGGGTGACTGGGGATGCCAACACCAGATCAGGTGTCACTCAGTGTTTGCCAGGTAGAGAATTACTCCTGTCACCTCATGGATTCAGGAGGCGGACACCAGTTTAACTACAGGAGATGTAACTGCACACTGCACAACAAGATCAGTGCCTGGCCATTACATACACTAAGCAGTGAATAGAGCAATGCATTCTCCATGCAGTCTCCATAATATAAAATAATTTTTCACTTCAGTGACTCAAAAAGAAATCTTGCTTCCCTTTCAAAGTAAATTTCTGCTCTGAGTGAGGGAGGTATCTGCACATAACACAATAAAAGACTAATTAAGTAGACTGTTCATAAAGATGGATGACATGATGGCTCCATATAGTGAAGCAAAGTCATCTTGTTCACTCCCCTGGTGGCTGGCTGCAGTATATATCGTAAACCCTGCCTCCTCCATCCAAGTGGGTGGAACATGGACCAAAAAAAGTGCATGTCAAATACATTTTGCTCAAACATGGTTTCTGTAATTTTAGGGTGGTTTTATCACACTGTGCAAATTTTCTAGGTACATTTGGTTTTAATTAGTTATTTGATGCTATGAAAACAGAGTAAAAAGGACCTGATTGACAGCTGAGAGTGGCTGGTGATTGGTGGAGCGCATGTATCAGTCTGTATACAGTCTCTGACTAATACAATGTGACGAAGATATTTCATAAAATAGGGCTAATCAACTTTTGTAAATTTGCTTTCTAAATTGTCTCATTTCCAAACAAAACCATTTAGATTTTTGTTTATTGCACTCAAGCATGATTTGTGTATCTAAGAGCACCTGCTAAGAAGTGTTCCTTAGCATTAACCTATGTGTTTGTAAACGAGGGGCTTTTTTAAATTTCAGTTGGCGGTAACACAGGCGCCACCAAGATTTCTACATAATTACACTAGTGTGGTATTGTCTTTTTCCTGGAGGTTTTCCCACAGAGTGATGAGGGGAATGGTGGGTGGCGATAACTGATACAGCTGCGCACAATGAATACACTAAGAGCTGCTCACTCCTTACAAGGCCAGTTGGCTAGTGAGCAGCAGCTAATGGACGACATCCCAGCTCGAAGCCATCAGGGCTCAGTATATAATGTAAAAGGAAAAAAAAAACTAATGGGAGAGAGACAAAGAGAGTGACAAAGGGAGAGAGTAAACATAGGCTCCTCTTTACGAGTATCTGCTTTCCATCAGCTCATTGATTCTGTATGTGAGTCTCTGCACAGCAACATGGACATGTAAGTGTTGAATAACGATGGCAGGTTGTGTGTGTTTTCCTCAGAGATTGTGTATCGTCAAATCTGTGGGACAGGTGTGACTCACGAGGCTCTGTAGAGCTCAAAGCGCCCTTTCTCCTGAATATGAAACATCAAGTCTCCTCCGTTCAGGTACTCCATCACAAAGAACAGATGCTCCTGTGGACAAGTTTCACTTCAGTATTGATTACATGATCACAACTAATTATGTTGAGAGAAATTTGACCTAAGGAGTTAAGACTACCTTTGTCTGGAAGGTGGAGTAGAGGTGTGTGAGGAAGGGGTTTTCCCAGGCTAAAGCCAAGACTCTCTTCTCCACCATAGTGCACTCCACATCATCATCCATCAGCACCACGTCTTTCTTCAGGGCCTTCACAGCAAAGTACTCTCCACGACCCTTCAGCTCTGCTAGGAGAACCTGAGAGTAGAGTAGGGTAGATATTAAATGATGAAATCATACTTGAGGTCTTTAGAATGTTTTACTGTTTTCTGCAGAAATATAAATTCATCTTTAAAGCACAGAAACAAATGATTGTATTTTATATGAATTTATATTGAATTATTATTCATGGTGTTGCTGCTCTTTCCAGTACAACTGCTTGTTAATTGATAAGGTTAATTGATAGCTCGCAACTGCTGCTAACAGTGTTTATCTTTTCACTGTGTTAAGGTCTGTTCAGGTGAACAGCAATTTGGATTGGGTGTAATTACTGGGTAGCTGCTATCCTCAGGTTCTCCTGGGATTCTCTATTTTTTTTATATACTACAAAACAAAAACCTTCAATTTCATCTACTGAGCAAAACAAGAGTACAATACAATACAAAACATACAGCAACAAACAATCAAATCAAATTCAATATGTTAAATGCAGCCATGACATGCAGCCAGTGTTCTGGCTGACAGGACTCACTTCTGTGTGACTCACTTACTCGCCCTGACTCACCATTTGTCTACCTGATCTCACAATTACATTCACACTGCCATGGTACAATACAATGCCATAACAATAAAAGGCTTCATATGTGTATTTCTATTTCCGGTACCTTGCCAAAGCTGCCTTTTCCCAAAACCTTGTGGAAGATGAAGTTGTCCACGTTGATGTGTGTCAGGTGGGTGATACGAGACTGAGAATGAGGACTAGACCCCTCCCACAGTCTGCCATAGGGAGATGGGTCTAATGGACAAACAAATTACCAAACATTGAAATTACTCATTCACATAATCATCCTAAAAATTTAACTTTTTCACATATTATTCTGTGAGTGTTATAATCCGGACCAAGCTTATACTGCTTACATGCACCTACACTCACTAACCATTGATATCCAGTCCAGCAAGTTTATTAACTTCATCATAGATTCCAATATCTGGCAGATTAGGCAGGTTTGGATCCGAACGACGTGTGGACGATTTCTGTTGGAACAAAGACAAAAAATAGGCATGAAACAGACAGAAATTTTCCAACCATCATTACCCATCTAGCTGTGTGTGTTGATACAATGAGAGCACATTCTGTCAGATTCTTCTTCTGAACATTAATTATGTGACTGTCCCACAAACTACAGCCATTTGGTTTTGAAACCAGGGCCCTGTAAACAGAGAGGAGAGCTGGGAGTTGCACAAAGAGCTGTTCCTTAAACACACCAGGACAGGAGGCTCAGGTTCCCGTCGTGGTCAGGTGTCACACCGAACAATTCGTGAGTGGGTGTTTTCAGGTGATACTCAGTTTGATGATTACAACGTGTGTTCGTCTCCAGGAACTCACCTGGCTGACTTGTGTTAGAGCTTCAGCTAGTAGTTTCTGGTTGATACCACAAAGGTTGGCAACTTTATCCTGACACTTGTGATGAACATTCATGCCACAATCTGCAAAAACAATTAAAAAAAAAAGTCAGTTAAAGACCAAACTAAACAGCTAACACCCCGATGATTACACAATCACATCTGCAATGTACCTTCACACTTCAGGCCTTGTTTGACAATACCCCACAGCAGACTTCCACAGTGGTCGCAGAATGTGGGACTCATGTAGTTGTTGTTCTTGAAACGGTGGGGCATGTCAATTTTGAAACGCTCCTTCTGGAACTGCGTGAAAAAACAGAAGTCATCCTCTCGGTGAATGACCGGCAAAATAATCCTCATCACTGTGAAAACTTCTCAGTTCGTCTCATCTTTTTTCCTTTTTGTCTTCTTCTTCCCTCTCAGAGTTTACACTGTCACACTGCTGAATGTTACTTGGTGTTTTTTTTCTCACAGGTTCGACCCCACTCTGATTTAAACTGCCTCTCCCACTGTGTGGGTGTGTGTACTCAATCATTCAGTTGGTCTTTGATTGCTTTTATCCTCCAATATTGATGATCATTGAAAATAGAGTGGACCCTAACTGTTATCTCCCCATCAGACTCTGACCGAGCAGCACATGCCATTTCATTTAAATAACCATTGTATATGTTGTTGAGGAAAGATTCTTTACAACATCACAGACTGGAGTGAGAAAAGCCCACACACTAAAGTGACATATGGACAACGCTCACAGAACATGGTGTGCTGCAGAAATGTGTGTTACGTACCACAGTATCCCGACTGTTGGCAGCAGTGCCGGTACATCTGCCGATAATTTTATCTATGCATTTCTTGTGGATGGCTGCATTGCATTCTGATAAAAAACAAAAAAGATAAAGAAAAGATTTGTATAGTTAGATTCTGTATCTGAGCCTATCTTGTACACTGGCAATGATAATAAAAATAACCAAAAGGTATTTTTGAAGCAAATATTAGTTATATTACACTTCAATCACAGCACGATGCACCAGAGTTTATAAATCATTGCACACTTACGTCTGCATTTGTAGCCTTGTTTGTTGAGTCCCCTGTGGGAGACAGAGAGACACAACTCATTCTTTGATCTTGTAAATGGTTTTCTGATTAATCCTTGTGATAATGAACAGCTGGAGGACAACCATGCAGATTTGTGTATAAGTTTCCTTTCCTGTGAGTTCTTCAAAGCACATTAGTGGAGATATGCAGCCCTCCAGGGTGAACTAACTATATCATTGGCTTAGACAAACATTGCAACTTAAAGGGAAAGTTGACCTAACTGGTCAAATAGGTCATCTAACTCACTTTGACAAATATCTGCCTTTTCAGAGTGTGAAACTGCTGGAAAAATGTTCAGGCAATTCTGAAACACTTTCTAATCTCTCATCTAATGTTTTAGCTTATCTGATCAGCGGTTTGTGATTTCTCCTTTAGCTGCCCTGAACATTTGTTTATGGGGCTGAAAGGTGGGACTCACTAACCAGACAAACTCTCTGCACACGGAGCAGAAAGTGGGCTGTCTGAAGAATGTGGCGATGAACTCGTGGTTCTTGATGAAGTGGATCTTGGCCTGCTTGATGGCCCCACGTCTGCGGTTCAGAGTAGGAGCGTCTTCCTCCTTCCCAGCCTGTTTACCCTCTTCAAGATACACAGAGAAACACAGATCATTAATCCCACAACCCTGCAAAGGAAAAAAAGCGCTGATTTGTTTATGTAAAAATTTATAAATGAATAGTCTTAATGTCAATCTATGGGGACACACAATTGCTGATGTGAATGTCTGCGGTGATGGGAAGGAAAAACACTGGTTGGACAGCCTGTGAATATATGGGGTGGGGTTAAAATGAAAGGAAGGAAAACTACAGACTATAAATCAGACTAGTTGTGGACCTGCTGATAATGTTTTATCAATTATAAAGTTAGGTTACAGAACAAGAACATATACTTCCCCATATGCACTCACACTTCTACTATTTTAACAATCACTGGTGGTGGTGGTGGTGGTGGGGGGGAATTACATCAACTCAAAGATTTCCATTTGAGTTATTTCACATGAAGTTTTCATTACTCAAGTGGAGTTTCAGTAGTGAATCAAAAGATGACACATGTCCCTGTGTAACGATCAGAATTCAGAGAAAACCCTGGTGTGCGGTGTGGTGGTTTGACTGTGTTTCCATGGAACTGGCCATTTGACTGACACCCACACAGAACTGATGAAGTAGACCAGCCCGAGTTTATATTAAACTCTTTAAGAGACTTCTTTTTTTTTCAAACTATAACTTCTTCTTACCTTTTTGTCATGAATATCAAAAGTTAGTGACTTGAAACCACAGTCTTTTTAACAGTATGTAGTTAGTACATGATGGTAGTAGCTATGAAAAATCATATAGATATAGATTAAAGAAAGAAGTCCAAGAAAGAAAGAGCAAAGAATAGAAGAAAGAGGATTTTTTTTTCATTTTATGTAATTTCACCTGATTCCATTCCCTCCAGAAAATACTGCACTGCCATCATCACTTTCCCAGAAGGATGGAGGTCCACCTGAGTTAAACACACAGACAGTTACAAACAGACAGTCTGAGATATTGATCTGTAAAAACAGAGAATAATCTGTAATGTCATACCCAGAATTCAGCACGGCCGTTGGCTTTCTTGCAGCGCTCCGCGAGGACGGACACACCGACGGAGACCTCAGCCAGTGGCTCCTCTGCTGTCTTCATCAGCAGTATCTCGAGCACACGACCCTCGTAGATGTGTGCATCAAAACTGGCCTTCCAAGCCGGGTACATTGTGGGTTTCCGCTGAACCAGGGTCTTACCCCGCTCTAGGAAAAGAGAGAGAAAGAGAGACAAAAAGAAAAATGTTTAGTCCAGTGGATTATTATTAATATTAATATTAAAATTCATACAGTGCAGGAAATATAGGAGGAGGTACAGTTTAGGAATGACAACTTCTGTGAAACACAGAGCAGTGTAGCCTGTGAAGGAGTTTCTCACCAGTTGTTACAGCCTCCTTCATCTTGATTGCACAGAACGGAGGGTCAGCCAGAGGGGGCAGGACGCCCAAATCGTACGAGTTAAAGGTGACCCTCAAGAAAGGAGCCATGGTGACAGGTCCTAGGATCACCTGCTCTCAGAGACGGACAAACCCAGTGTTACCATGGTGACATTTATCTATTATGATATGTCATTTGCACACATAGATATCAGTATATCCATTGTTATATGAAATACATACACACAGTTGTATATTCTCACGCAGCTGGCTCATATTTAAGTGGAAAGAAATTTGACTCCGGCTCCACCACGACACTGTATTTACTTTCATACTTTGCATGTTCATAACTGACATGAACATGCGTGATCTGATCACAAGATCAGTCAGTATACACCTGGCATTAGATAGAATCTCAAGTGGCCACTTATGATCTCACTTCGCTGCGAGCGAGCGAGCGAGCGAGCGAGAGAGAGAGAGAGAGAGAGAACAAAAAAAAAAACAATAAAGTAAATCAATAGCCTGGGAGGCACTCAGTGTTAATATTGTGGCGGACTGCTAATAAAAAATCAATACATCGGAAACATAGAGATGTTTAAAAATATTTTTGGTCCATCATGAAACTTGACCAGGCCTGAGGACGTCAGCTGATTATGTGATCCAGGACACACGAGTGTTCAAACAGCTAAAAGAATGAAGCCGCATTCGTCCAAGACCACCTCCAAATGTGTCGGATCTGAAATGTGTCCTTGGTGCATTCACACATGTGCTCAAAGCTGTCCACTTGTGATCAGGTCACCCGTGACAGACTTTAATATCAGGAAATGAAAAGGACATTTAAATTGGGTCACACCCACATGGAACATTTTTACACCTCGGACAACACCTGTTTTTGTGGGGAGTGCAGGTTTCTGGTATCTGATTCCAAAGCTGGTTGTTGGAAGTAAAAGTTAGTGTCTTTTAAATTTTCCATATGTATTTTGTATTTCATGTTTTTGCTGTATGACAAATTACATAACTGAGTTTTCCAAACAGAAAGAATTAATATGTTAAAAGATCATGAAAACTAGTTCCATCCCTTGTGTATTGGAGGTGAAATACATGCTGACAGTGACATATTGGTAAGAGATCAATGTCAGTGTTCATGCTGCGCACTAGTTTCTGTGAGTTAGTGCCTGCAAGCTTATGTACAGGCAGAGCCACAATCTTAACACCAGTTTCTATATTGTATGCAATGCAAGTGGTGACGCCCATCAATTCCATGAGTTGGCAGGAGCTTCAGTCGCACCCATGCTGCTCTACGAGTTCCTCACCTCTATGTATAAAATACAAACACAAATGTGCCAACATCATACTTGTGGCTCGCCAACTTGCTTGGTTCCCTGTCACTGTGTATTTATTTTTTCACGGTGTAGATTCTGTGAGGTTGCAGCTGCAACAGCAGAGGTGTTTGCCTGTACCACTGAGAGCAGAGCGAGTCTTGACATGTCTCTAATCCAGACACAAGCATGTAGCGCTCTGCAGTAGGCCCGGCTGCTTTTTACAATCCTTAACCCAATACTATCCACACTGAGGCCATAAGAGTAAAACACAGAGAGAACAAACAGGGAGGGAAAAAAAGATGAATAATAATGTTCCCACACTTGATGCTTCTGGGAGCTGTGGTCCAGGGTTTTAGGAGTTAGTCAATAGCAAGCACACTGTGTGATAGAGGGCGGTGGTGATTGATTTCCTAGCAAACTGTTCATGTGCAGTTTCGATTAGTCCCAACTGTAAATTCAGTGGAAATGTCTCTTGCACCAGTACTAACAGACTTCGCAGGACTCATTTTTATATGCTACTACTTATACCCTACTACTTATAGCCTACATTTTTATACCTTACTGCATTAATGAGCAACACATTGCGTGTTTGTTAGCTGTAGTAGCAAGTACCTTTACTAAGGCTAATTTAATATACTATACTATTACACCTGCAATCTGGGCAGAGACAAGGTGCAATGGCAAAAAAGGCTCTGTATTTGCATGTTTAGGTTGTGTTTGAATACCGTTTTTCAAAATCTAAGATAAGCCACTGTATTGCATGAATAACTATAATACAGTGGCAGTAGTGGCATTAGTAGCTTGAGTGCAATTTAAAATCATTACCAATGAGGAGAGTGAGACCTCACACCAGGACAGGAATAAAAAGAGTGGAAATGTTCCGATAAGATCGTAATTTCTTCCGATACTGCTGAAAATGCAGGGTTGACTGCCGACAAGTAGGCAAATCTATGTACCCATCTGACACTACGTCTTAGTTTCACCCGGATAAAAGTGCAATTTCCTTTTTAAGAAATCACTTCTTCTTTGGCAAGTATTTTTTTTATAATAAGATACTTCCGGTTGTGTAGCATTAGCCAGAGCTAGCCAACTTCCCTGATAGGAAGTCAGCAATCAGAATTGCTTGATTGCTGACTTCCAAGTCAAGCTATATAAAGGCAGTAATTGTTCTGTATATTTTGATTTATATATTTGTGTTCTTTTTCCCAATGTGATTGTCAAACTATTTAATAAATTAAATGTATGTAAAACCACTTCAGACTGATTTGAAGCAGCCGGTCTGCATTTAACTACACTTTTAAGGCAGGTGATTGACACAACAAGTCCTAACATGAAGCTGTCGGAGTTACACACACACACACACACACACACACAGCTATTAGCACTCTAACTAGGTTTGGATCACTCAGTGCATTTGATTTCTCTTTCTCTCTCTGAAGGATGTGGTCGACATGTCAGTTGGCAGAAGAGCAGATGTCGCAGACTCAGACCACAGTGAGCAACCACACTCGCTCTCTCTCTCTCACACTCACACTCACACACACACACACAAATATGTCTAACTATTTACCATTAATATCCCAAAACTCGACTCCCCTCTGTTAGCTGCCCGGACCTGCCCACATTCCTGCTGCTGCCGCTTTACTCTCGGTGTAACAACGTACTCCGTGACCCGGGAGATTCCGTGACCTGAGCTGGAATTCCACAGCGCGACCACAACGCCACAACTGCTGTCAAACACCCACAGTGTTCAAAGGGGATCCGTGGTGGCTGTCGTTGCATAAAGCGGGTGGCCATTATAAATCTCTTGTTCTTCCCGCTGTAGTGACAGGTCACAGATTCCGCCGCACCATTTTTTTAAAAATGTTTTAAAGTTGCTATTGTTGTTTATGTAAAGTCAGAACAGATGAGTAGCGACGAATGTGCTTTTAATTAACACGTAAAAGTTGCTAATGTGAGTCAACGTACATGTTTTGAGTAATATTTGGCTAACGTTAGCGCCGCTGGTGACGTAAAACAACACGCAAGTTACAGTTTGTCCATCAAAGAAGAAGAAGATGGTTTGACGGAAACCTTTACAACCCTTTAAGCAACTTTTTGCAAACTCCAACGTAAGAAGATTCGCATTCAGACAAAGATAGAAACAGTAATGGCAGCCTCACCTCGTCCAGCAGCTGCGGTGCGAGGTGTTTGATCACCGCAGCTCGAAGGAAAAGTTGCTCTTTAGCTTCCTCTCCTTTTCTTCGCTCAGTTATTCCGACGATTGAGGAAGTGAGGTGCCTCTCTCTCTCTCTCTCTCTCTCACACACACATACAAACACACACACTGAGCCTCGCTCTCTCTCTCTATTTCTCTCTCTCTCTTGCTGAGGCTCTCTCTTTCTCTTACACACACACACGCACATTGAGGCTCTCTCTCTCTCTCTTTACAGGCTGTGACGTTTACCTGGTGTACACACACTCACACACACACCAGCTGTCCTATTCTGAATAAAGAGCCTGCCAATTATCATAATGCACGATCTGGACAGTTGTCCACTTGTTCTGCACACACACACACACACACGCTGCAGCCTAACACGTCTTTTTCCATTCACATGTCAGTGTGTGTTAATCACTGCAGACCTGTTTGTCACCTGAGTTGAGAGGGAAACTACCTGCACGGTTGAATGAATACATGTACACGTGTAACAATAACAATCACACAGCAGTGTTGTGAGTCACAAAAACCAATGTGCAGTTGGATTTATTTCTTTTTACTTCTCACGATTTCTTTTTCCTCATGAATAAAATTACTCTTTTTGTTCTCAGGTCCATAAAAGTTTTTCAAGCATTTATATCTTTAAAAAAAATTATAAATAAAACATTCTCCCTGCTGTCAGGAATACAGAATACTCCACTATTGTGATATCAGATCAGGTGGCACACACTTAGGAAACGGTGGCACATTTAAATAAAGCCTGATCTCAAAAAGCAAATGCTCAAAATGAACTTGGGGTGGCCACTTAAATTCCAGGGGTGGAAGCCTGTCTGTTGTAGTGTTTTTAAGTTTACTTGTTAGTTGAAAGTCATAGCGACATATGGTGACCTATATTTCTGGTGTTTGATTTGTGTATGGGGTCTCCACAAATGTCAAAATTGACAGGAGTTGATTTGTCAGAATATACAGAGATCGTCTCCAAAGCGATTCACGGTCGCTCCATCATATAAATCCCAACGCAGACATCACTGGACTCCCCCGGTTACCATGTATATCTGCATTGCTGCTGAGAGTGCCCTAGATTGCTGTATCTTAGTCTCATATGTGGGGGAAGATTTTCTTTTCTTCTTTTTTTTCACATTTGTGTGGAAGGGGGGTGGGGTCACGTGGCTGGAAGGCTGCGGGGGCAGTTTTGAGGTTTGAGCTAAGGTTTGCTGCCGGTGAGGAGGTGGCAGATTTTTCTTCCTGCAGCCAAGAGGATCTGTTCTTGTTCTAAACTAAGCACAAGCACTTTAAAATTGTCCTTATAATGCATGCCTGTATTCACACACCCCCATACTCCACCCCCTCACTCACACAAGTGCACCCGTGCGCACACACACACACACTGTCGTGTCTCCATGACTTCGGAGGACTTAACATTGATTTCCTGGAGACTTACACTAACCTTAACCTAAACTTAACTTTACAACATGTCTTCACCTTGAAATTGAATGATTTAGGTCATGTCCCCATAAGGAAGACAGGTCCCCATAATGTGACTGTGTTTAAACTAATTTTGGTCCCCACAACATGAGTAATACCTGGACCATAGGTTTGCGCAGATATCCTCATTAGGACTTTACACTGACTTCCATTCATCTTCAACAGCCAAAGAAAACCTTATCCCTAACCTTAACCTTACCACAATTCACATCTCACCCCTAAACTTAACCAGGACCTCAGGAATGATGTTTTGCCTCATTAGAGCCAAGCTTTGGTCCCCATGTGGTCTAAGGGTTCTGACAAGGTCAGTGTTTATGCTAGAAAAGGTCTTTCAGAGGTAGAAAAAACAAGTATACACACACACGCACACACATACAGACATCCCTGTGCAAACCTCATTCATGCCAACTGAGCTATTCTCATCTTGATGACACAAATGAAATATTGACTGAAATGAACAAAGCTCTAAATAAAGAAAGCAGCAGAGAATTGCAGGGTGAGTCATAATTTAGTGTTTAGTTGAAATTTACAAGTCTATGAAACTGAATGTGCTGCTGTGAGTTCAAGTTAAGTGAAACTTGCCAGGAGCAGACGGACACGGCACAGGTGTGTCAGTGTTCTCCCTCTCTGCCGAGGACTTGCATAACAGGCAGATTGTGAGTCATGGCAGACACAGGAAGTCTATAGCATAGACCAGGCGCATGTGAGCATGTGTGTCTGTGTGTGTGTGTTCTAAAGACCTCGCTGCTCACCAACTCCTCTCTGACTCTGACAGACACACATTCAAGGTCCAGGCAAGCCTCCCCTTCTGTTCTTCCTGGAGCAAACAGCCACACCCACACACATATATCCTGTCATTATCCACCTGTGGGATGTATAGGTTGTAGAACAGGCGGATGTTAAATTTAGCAAGAAGAGAGAGAGCAATGCAGAAACCCATAGGCATGGAGTCGAAGCATTCAGCTGTATGTCTCTGCCATGGTACGGTCGGGAGATAGTGAAAACATTTGAAGGTGAAATTGTAGTGAATTGATACAATCTGTGAATTTCATGAGGGTTGTGGCCACGCCCAAGTTTCCCAAGATAAATCAAAAGCATAGCGATGATTAAAAAGTATTTTATTATATTATCTGGGCCCCTAAAGATAATGTTAATTAGCCGATTAGGAGATATCACTTGTTGGTTGACTTTCTAACTAATGATATCAGCACTATTAACCTGTGATTAAGGGTCATAAAAGTAGACATTGCTTCATTGTAGAGGGTTTCAAGCCAAAAAGAGATGACAATTCCTTTTTTTTTCCAAACAAAATGTAAAACTGTCCTTTGTTTATACTTTATACCACTAAGGCTTCAAACGTTAAAGCAAAATAGGCAAAAATAGGCAGATTAAGAAACATGGTTGAATCTTACCTAACACAAGCAGTTATGTTAAGAGGGTAAGATATAGGTGAGAAGATTGATGTTGCTCTAATGCCTGAACCAGCATGTTAGCTCAAAGGCATACAAATCCACCATCACATTTTAACCTAATTGTAAAGTTATATCTGTATACAAAAACAACAGTGTTAAAACCAGAAATGCTTATTTCATGTGTTTATATGTTTGGTTTAAGTTAATTTCTTATACTGGAGTCTTCACTGGTTGCTTGGCAACTGCTACCAGACAAAAGAATAGGGCCTTCATCCCATAATGCGCTATATATAAATGAAGGCCTTTTTTTTTACTTTTCAATTTATGTCTGGATTATGTATTTTACTTAGAAGTAGTGGTGGGGTGCATGTTGTCAATGATTGCTGTTTATCCCCTTTTTCATGCTAAGCTAAGCTAACTGGCTGCTGGCTACAGGTTTGCTGTAATCGTCTCATTTTAAGTTTTGCAGGATAACAAAAAAGCATATTTGGCTAAAAGAATATACAGACAGAGTTTGACTCCCCTGGTGACAAGTACCAGACCTGCGGACCTACATTTCTCCTTGTTTCTCTGCAGACATGTGTTGCAGGAGAATGGAAAACAAAATGCAGACTCCATGTTAAGGCAAGGGGGATAATAAATGTTCAGTCAGGTGCAGGGTGTGCTGAAGGCTGTGTGTTTTTTCCTTCCCGCTGAGGGAGAGTGGGCTATTTAAAGCTTTAGGGGAGGTGGAATAGGTGTAACATTGACTTGGCAGTGTGGGCTGCAAAGAGTTTGCAAAGTGGGACATTAGAGTGTGTCCTGCTATTCTTCCACCCTCTCCCCATCATATTTTTCCATCTCCCTCTCCCCATCTCTGAGGGGTGCAGGGAATCAGGAGAAAAGGCGCAGACCCAGAACTGTCGAGCCAATGTCAAGTTGACACACCTATTTTCACAGCTCTCTCTCTCTCTCTCTCTCTCTCTCTATCTCTCTCTCTCTCTCTCTCTCTCTCTCTCTCTGTCTCGTGTTTTTTGGTATGTTTATTTAAATCTCCAGGTATTATGTAATGAAATCTTCCCATTTGTCTTGAGGACCTGCTGCCCACACAACCCTGCAAAAAGATGAGAAGCCTCGCTGTTGTTACTCACGACACCGACACAAACAGTGCATTGGCTTCTCGTGCTGAAAGTGTGAGTCAGTCATTAAAAAAGTTCACACAACTCTGCTGTCAGAGCATCTTGGGTAAAAGAAAGAGAAACGGCCACAGCTGAGCTCAGGTAATGCTTCACCTCCTCAGTCGTTAATGAGTCTCGCAGCTGTGCACATGTAACAGAGCCGAATGCATTCGACCTTATTGAGTAGGCTGGGTGTTTATGATTGATTATTTGCTTCTCTCTGCATTGTTCCTGCCCGCGGCAATATGGAAGTAAGCTCTGATTATGACACTGTTGCTGCCCCACTGTAAAGAAGAAAAAAAAGCCTCCACCATTCATCCCACTGCAAGCTCTCATTGCATTTCATTACTTGTTGTTTTAATTAACTAGCACAGAGAATCAATAAAGGTGTGACTGGACATTCCGGTTTTAGCCCGGTTTACTCTTCAGCGATCCTGTTTCTTGCTTCATTAGTGAAAAGAGAATAACAAACAGAAGTAAATACCATTAGAAATAAATATAAACTTGGTACGTGAAGTGATTTGAAGAGAAAATCAAGTCATAAAATAAGGTTAATCCAGTGGAAGTTTGCAGTATATACAGGAAGTGTGTGGTGGTAAATGCTGTAATTGTGTTTTAGGAACATCAGTAAAGGCAAGAAAACACAACATAGATGGTAAAAGCAACAGAGGGAGAGAGAGCAGAGAATTGGGGCTAGAGGAGGGGAAGAGAGTGATGGATGGTCTGGCCTCTATGTAGGACGAAACGTCTGCAACTTTTCAGGAGCCCCAGAAAAAAAACTTTTCCGCCTGATATTATTCTGGGTCAGGAAGCCTCGGGGGGAGATGAGAAGCAGAACAGTCCTGGCCTTTCTCTGGCCACACTGGGCTGCGTATCACTGCATCCCTGGTGTCTTCCAGAGCAGCTCAGAGTGTGCTCTAATACGCTCGCCAGCAGTTTCATCAGCACAGGCCACACATGCACTACATGCCAACACAGACAGCATGCGCTCACATAGCAGGTGCTACAAGCGGAGTGCAAACAGTTTGGCAGCATAGTGGGGGAGTGTTTCCTATTTTAATGTATAAGCACCGAGCTCCATCAGCAAGGACACATGCGACAGGAAGTCAATGACAGCCTCCTGTCGTTTGGTGTTAAGTTCACCTGCCATCTAGAGGACATGAGGAGGATAGAGAGAAAACACAGACACAGACGGCTTCCATCAGTACAGCTTCCTTTACTTGATTTTAAAATAATAGTGTTAGAAATATACAGTACAAAGTCCAGGACACAGATTCTGCATGTCAGTGAAATCAGTGATCAGGGCAACAAATCTTTGCACAACAGGACACAGCATCTTTATACAAATATGAATTTATGATATACTTGTTATAGGTTAAATCTATAAAGATATATGTAACCCGTGTACTACTCCACAATTTCCCAACAAAAGAGCATGTTAAGTAAATTAAGTAATTTAAGTACAGTGGCTCTAGTTTTTGGCCTCTATCACTTTTCCAGGTTCATTCCTCTTCATGTAAGTGCAAAAAAAGCATAGAAACTATTCACTGGCAGCACCGTCTCCAACAATACAGAGCTACACACACTTCTATACATATAAAAACATAGTAATTCTTTGATTCAGCCTGTGCTTCAAAGAATTAGTCATAGAAATGCATACACGAACTCACAATGAAACAAAGGCATAACTAATACATTTTTGAAACTGAAAATCAGGGTGTTCCAGATTCAGGCATTTCTGAGTGAGGTTGGAAATATTTGTTGTTTTTTTACACTTCCCTGAAAACAACAGTAAATTGACTGTGAATCTTACTGAAAACCTTTGTTTACAATGTCTTGAAATATTGGATATCTTGAAAAACAGTGGAGATCATAGAATATATATAATTTCTTTTCCAAAAATCCCCAATCCATTGATTTGGGGGAATGTTGGTGATGATGTACAGGTCCCATGGATGTAATGTTCCACACCGGCAGGTATCTGGGCCATCGCCGCTCGTGGCTCTCAGCATCACACCTGCTGTAACAGCAGCTGACAAAGTAGGTGAGCGTGTACCCGCACAAAGAACAAAATGTCTTCCTTTCATCAGTCAAGCCAAGAAGGTTACAGCTTCCAGACATAATCAAACACAGTTTTTTTATTCCCTGTCCAGCAATTTTGGTTTCACAGTGGGCAACAGGAGTATGTAGCAGAAGAAAGATGTTTATTTCCAGTGACTTTCCAGAGTAGCTGATCCTATAAAACTGTGGCCTCCTCCATGGCATTGACCCACCTGTATGAGGAGCAGAGTCTAAATTAGGAACAAGTTACAGCAGCAACTGCAAGTTTTATAAATGTGTCATATCAGTCTGCTTCACCTTAAAACTACCAATCCTGTGCCTGTTAGCATACAACAAGATCCTTAGGCATTTGGCCTTTATTGACAGGTCATTAAGTGGGAAATGGGGAGAGAGAATTGGTGACTAACAGATGAGTGTGCCAGGTGAGCTATAGCGGGTGTACCGCTATCATCAACTGAGCAATTATTATATATTACTCCCAAAAAATGTTTAAATGAGTATATCATGTCCAAGGGGATTAAGTTACAGAGTGCAGGGGTTAGCACTGACGCCTCACAGCAAGATGGTTAGCAGGTCGAATCCTGGTTCACGGTCTTTCTGTGTGGAATTTGCATGCTCCCCATTATCTCTACATCACCATACGTGTGTGAGTGATGAAGTCTGAGCCTGGACGTCAAACTCTAACTATGTTCTGCTGCTGTAATAAACATTTAAAACATAAGTTGTATGACTACATTTGCAACAATCATAGTGTTACAGTGAGACAGTGTTTCCCAAATGAAGTTCCACTAATGCCTTTAAATTGCCGTTGATAAACATATTGTAATGAGCTCTCAGTCAGGCATGCGTCTCACCTCTGTGCTGTGTAGTTGTCCTCAGCTTTAAAGGTGTAGTACAAAGTGTTTTTGTGGTAAAGCTGGAAGACATTGGTCTCCTCTTCGTGTCTGTCAGGCAGCTTCACTGTAAAACCCAACAGAGGCAAACTCTCTGATGCTACTTTCTCCTGCAGATACAAAAAATCAATTAGGAAAAAAGAAGTGTATTAAAAGATATAAGGATGTAACTGTTTTTTGCTCTTTTACTTATTTTTAGTTGAGTGGTGGCTACAACTAAAAGTAAAGCTGATGTCTCCTCGCTATGTTTAGTGTGTTTGAGTGACTGAATATGAACTAGTATGTACTGTTTTCAGACATGAACTTCAGAAAATGTCAGAAAAATTGTGTCTGACATTTTCCAGAGTTTGCCTTTCACATATGAAGAACACAGCAGGATACTGTTTGGGTCAGATGCCTTCACAATGACAGGAACATTTCCAGAACATTCATGAGAGGGCCGGCGTCTTGGTCGAGCATGTAGGAGGTAGGACATGACGTTTAAATTCTGTTGCAGAAAGCAAGTGTTACTAAAAAATGATTAATAAAAGCTCTAGAATCTCATTGTTTTTCTAAACAACGTCAAGTTGTATGCCTCCTCTTTTTAATCCTGAGATTTTTGTTTTCTTCCAGTTTTGCGATTGTCACATGTTAGAAACATCAACACATCAAATTGAATTTCCAGACATTTTCCTGCTGTATTCTCACATGGGCTCACTCGGACATTTGCCTTCTCACATACAGTTTCAGGAAAATGTCCAGATTTCAGTGCATGTGTGAAAGCAGAGTAGGTTAAAGGGGAGTGCATGTTTCCCCTCACCTCTTGAGCTCGATAGGTGTAAAGCACCTTGTCTTTTAGAAGGAACCACAGTCTCTTCCAGTTCCGCTTGCTCTTCTTGCTGCGCTGTAGAGTGCCACTAACGGAGCCTTCCTCTGACACTGTCACCTGCACAACAGGAGCACTGTTACTCACCAAAACACAACAGAGTTGACATTCACATCACAGCATCAACTGTTCATTAATCTGCAGTCTGCAGTGAACACAGCTCCTTCACAGAGAGAGAAGGTTGTACCTGGTTGAAGGAGAGGGTGCCTTTCCGATGCCTCCAGATGTTTGGTGGATGAATGTTTTGGAACACAGCAGAGATAGGACGACTGGAGCGGTTTGCACGAGGGCTGCCTTTACCTGTCAGTGCAGACACATCTACACCTGCAGAGGCAGACAACTTCATATCAGCCAAAACACAGGACAGGTACAAAAGTACAACACCCACACTGACAGACTCCAGAGCATGGAGGGTTGACTGTCTGAACTTTACTGCACCAGAGGCTATATCCATTTTTGTTACGTGATTGTAACAGTGGAAACGAAACAGTATGAATTCATGAACATCCATCCACTTGAAGGGGTCACAGGGAGCATCAAGACTAGAAAAGCGCTGTAGAAAGATTCACATTCACACTTATGGTCAATTTAGAGTCACCGATTAATTTAACCCCAATCTGCATGTCTTTGGACTGTGGGAGGAAGCTGGAGAAAACCCATGCAGACACATGGAGAACATACAAACTGAGATTTCAACCAAGAATGTTCTTGCTGTACAGTACTAAACACTGCACCATTTAAAGAATAGAATGGAATAGAGTTTAATTTTGCTGGTTTTATAAATTACACATATCGTTTTAGAGTAATCATAGTGAAAAACACTTAATTATGTATATTTTTGTGTGATCATACAATTGACACCAATGTACCTTTAACTATACAAGGTAAATGAGACTAGTTGTGCTATTAGCATGAATTTCACTAAATGCAGACTTTCTACTGTTATTTCTACTTTTCCAAATGTACTTCTTCCTGTATTTTAACTGTTAATGGTGAACTCCACCTGTATTTAGAACTGATGCCACTGATTAAGATGAGTGATGTAGTTACCATGTGGTGTGTAACCATACTCCCTCTTTTGGTTATAAGAAGAATAGCAACACTAACATTTGGGCGCTCACATGGAGACTAGGAGTCAAAATGATTGATAAAGAGTTTCCTGTTTCTCGCTCTGCGTCTGGACCTAGTTTTTGTGGGTTTGGTTATCCGGACTTAAATGACAATAACATTTTTGATCACAAAAAAAACAGCATTTCCCCACCTCTCTTCTTTAGCTCATTGTAGCAGTGATCACACACTTTAGCCATGCGGTCCTTCATGTATTTCAGTGGATATCTGTTCCTGGAGCAGCTTCGACAGACAATCTGCAAAATCCAGGCACCACAGGAACAATGAAAACATCCAGCACACTCAGTGCTCTGGTCAAAGGCAAAGTTTACTGTATCCTGACTATATATAATATAATAAGTAAAAATAATAATATCAAAGTATCACAGAACGCTGTGTTGTAATTGCGTGTGACTCACTCTCCCACAGCCGTGACAGTGATGTCTACGAAGGGTGAGGCTGAAATCTGCCGTGCAGTTCATACACATCATCACTTGAGAGACTGGAACAAGTGTGGGAGCTTTCTCTCCGAGAGACAGATGCAGACGATCTCTGGCCTGAAACACACATTTAGCAATTTGAAACCCTGCACGTAGTTTCTCATATCGCTGTGAAATGAAATGAATGAGAACCAGCGGCTGCACAGACAGAGGGAACCATTCAAAGAAGCATCATGTTGATGATAGGGTTGCATCATGTAACATCAGTCAGCATTAGAATACAGTGTTGATGAGTCAGTGTGCAACATATTGACATGTTTTGCATCATTGCCGATGCAGCCACACTTCTCTAAAGGAACACATGGTCTAACATATGGTCGGCACAATGTTGTTGTGAAAGTGCAATCGTTTTAACCACCTGTATTAACTTTGTTAGTTAAAGTTAAATATCCATGGAGAATGTGGTGTTTTAAAGCCAACAGGCATATTTCAGGAATGGTTGACTGATCTGTTGGAGACTGAACTCCTCTGCCTCAGTTGTTTGACGGCAGACGATGATGAAAACAGAGGCAGAGTTAACTCACTTCTCCTGAGCAGCTGTTGAAGGCTGCAGATCCTCTGGTGTGTTCGGTGACAGTGCGGCTCAGAGTGTAAAACCAGTCCTCTCTTTCAATGAAAGAACTGCACAATGCACAAATAAATTCAATACAATATCATTACAGAGTTGATTTTACATATTATTAACACCAAATATGCCAAAAAATTATGTAACAGTCACTGATGATGAGAAATCTTGCACCTTACTAGTTATTACCCGTCATTTAAACAGTGACCCACCTTGCAGACAAAGTGATGGAGATGTCTGTTCCTTCAATCTTCAGTGCATTTTGGACATTCTCTATGATGGGTTTACTGACCTGGGTAAGTAATCAGTTTAACATCACATCAAAATTCAGAAAGACAAAATAAGAGAGAGAGCAAAAAGCAAAGGACATAACTGAGGAACAAACATTTTTTTCTATTCTATTTTCTGTTATTTGTTGTTAGCACCATTTCACCATATCCACAAAAACAGGAAATACAACCTTCATGATTCACTGTTACAAATGTTTTCAGTTTGTGTATCTGCTGTAAATACATTTTCAACCCCTGAGATCCCACTGTTAGAAATAAGAGAGATGACGACGTGGGGTGATTTGATGAAAGACTCTGACCTTTAACCCGGTGAGAGGCAGCGTGTTCTTCAGTCTGTATTTCCCATCCTGCTGAGGGTAGGTGTAGAGCAGCACGTCGTTCATCTGACAACAGATTTAACTTTAATCACTCACTGTGCATCTGAGGAATATTCAAGTCATTTTTAAATGCAGATGTGTGGACCTATTGATAGGATAAAATAAATCAGCTGCCCAGATTTCCTCATTCATGAATGTACAGCTTTTCTCCAGTAGATGGCAGTCTAGGCGCGCACACGCACACACACACTCACACTTAAGAGGTTAAACACAAAGTTTCAATTTAAAAATGTGTTTATTACTTTTTTTTGTCCGCATTAATACACAAAATCTACCGAGTGGATTTTCCATTAAACTTGGTGGAAGGATGTGATATGAGCCAAGAAAGAATCCATTAAAGTTTGGCACAGACCCGGACAAAGGGGTTGAGCAGACCTTTCTTTTTTTCTTTTTTCTTCTGCAATGCAGTTGGCTTTTCTAAGAGGCTTGATTGAATTTAAGGGGACTGTTGGACTTTGGTGGAGGTACAGTTTGTGCTATACAGTGTCGGTCCAGCTGATACTTGACTTGGATGTTTGAGCTTCTCGTTGCATGATGATGTAGAGTGAAGTAGAGTTTGATGCAAGAAGGCTGTTTGGATCAGGGAAAGTGTTTCACGTGAGTTTAACATGTATATGTTCAAGTGGTATCTTGTAGGAGTTGTATATGTGTAGTGGGATATTGCAGGTATTTAACCTCTGTGGGTCTGTACCTATGTTGGGAGTCATTATGTTATAACACACCCACAGACACACACATGTTCACTTGTACAGCTCCTGAAGATACCATGACTTGGACGACTGAGAACAGATTCAATTGGGATCTATGACATCACAACTAGTTGCCAGTCATCACCAATAGGCAACTTTGATAACAAGTGTTGATGTGGAAACCTGCAGCCTCTAGTGTGTGTCCACTGGGGACAGACATTTCACTTAAGTAGGAGATTACTTAAAATCAGTGGTTGCACTTTTTAATTATTAATCCGAGGAGATCATTTGTATATGTCCTAAAATGTGACTGGAGGGGAACTACGCAGTTTAAACCCCTGCTCCCAGTTTTTACGATCATACATGACTGAGATACTTGAGTAAATAGATATCAAATTGCATCATTAACCTCTGTATTATCTTTTTCCCAGTGTATCATTTTACTCACTGTCCCTGTGTGTTTTACTACCTGCTTCAGGAGACAGCCAGCTCCTGCACACTTGTTTTACTATGCCGTCTCCAACATTAATAACAGATAAAAACACGTGATCAGCAGCTGGTTGGCTAAACTTGCAGGATAGAAAGTTACGCAGCGATGATAACCGACATTCCTCCAGCAGAGACATTTACGAGCATTTTTAGTGTCAAGCCCAGATCACAAATTTCAAAGACGCCACAGGAGGGAGAGGCGGTGTGCTTTGATGATGCTCTATGGGTAATTTGCAAAGGCGTTTAATCTTTCCAATCTTTTTTTTAAAAATCTCTCTTGATTACAATATTTTAGTGGCATCTCTTATCTTAAACAGTCTGTTGCTTGTGAAATTCATTACGTGGTGTTGACCTGGCAGTGAAGAAAGACCTGAATTATCCTCAGATTGTCACTTAGTTTTCATTTACAACTATATTTAGACTTTATTTATAAGATAGGTCATTTTATATTATTTCAGGTGGACGTTTAAGGATTAACAGATGGAAATTATCCGATACAGGTAGTTCTGGGTCATTTAGAGTATTTAGTCTGTTGATTGTTGAGCACTATGCGTACTGTCCAAAAGAGAAGGATCTGCGTCTCCTTCCTCAACATCTGCTTGACTCCTACTTAGGCCCTGATCAGACCTGGTATTAACATCTGTCTCGGGTGAGCCGATCATAATAGGTCACAATAGAAAACCCTCTGTTTGTCAGCTCACACCAGTTAGACTATAGAAATGGGTCTGATGTCAGTGTGTGTGTGTGTGTGTGTGTGTGTGTGTGTGTGTGTGTGTGTGTGTGTGTGTGTGTGTGTGTGTGTGTGTGTGTGTGTGTGTGTGTGTGTGTGTGTGTGTTGGTGTGAAAAGGAAAGGGAGAGAGAGCTGGAGGTCAGGAGGAGATCATCCAAGAGGGATGCCACGTCTGAGCACTCCCTTGAATTCAAATGATCTTAGTGAGCTGACAGCACTGTACATAGATGCTGAAGATACATTGGACTAATATTAGCTGACAGATGTACATGGACTGTATAGTTTATAAGGAGCTGCTGTTGACCTTCACTGTGCTGTCAGTAAAGACCTGGCTCAGGAAGTCAGCATTCACAAACATCCTGTGAGGAACCTCTGCTCTAAACAGCTCCGTCTGGACCCAGAAACATAAAAAATAATCTAACAGGTATCTCTTAACTTAAGTAATAAAAACAGGAAGAAGCATTTACCAAAAACAGATGCCTGGGCTGCTGACACTTCCTGCTGACCTTCATCAGGGTGCCCTCCTTCACAAAGACCTGGCAACAAAAAAAAGAAAACAAAGGGTTAAATCAAACTGAGCATTTCAGGTTGTCTGATCATGACACATACAGGACGTCTGCAGTTATTAACGTTGTTTTTATTCCGAGCCGGGTGGGGATTCCCGGCTGAGTGACTGAGTAAAGGCCAACACAGGGGTGGTGCAGGGCAGACAGGGTGGGCTGGCGAGCTTCAGACAGAAACAATGCTGTTATCAGAGTCGTACCCTGCCAGGCTGCAGCAGGTCGCGCTGGCCGTGAACACTGTACTCGATGTTGACCAGACGCAACAAGTTCTCCTGAGGAACAAAGAGAGAAAAGAAGAGGAAGAGGATTAGGATGCCAAGATAACAGAAATGATGAAAAAGCATAAGCAGTCAGACTTTTTCTTCTGGCTGTTTTCATTCATCATGCAGGCATGTAACTCTAAATACTGTAACAGTAGCCACCCAGTGTTACCGCACTGCAGTTGTCTATTAGTGCAGTTTCAGTCTACATATATTTTATTCAGACTTGACCTTTGACCTTTAACCACTGAAATCTAATCAGTTAATCTATGAATGGGACAGATGGACAAACAACTCGAAAACATATTGCCTCCAGCAACTGGCTATCACCGGTGTGGAGGCATAAAAAGTCACGAGAACATCAATTTCATCAGGGTTCATCCTCTGAGGACCATGCCTGTGAGCACTAACTGTTTTATTTCAGTCTTGACAAGAAGTGAAAAAGCATGGTGTGGTTATTTCTGTTTCTGCAATGGTAGAGGCTGTAACAACAAATTACTTGCATGAAAAGAGAAAAGACTATAACTAAATTTAAGGTGACTTTGGGCAAAGAAGATCCAAGTTGAAGAAATATACAGAATTAGACAGAAACCAGTCACACCATTGAAAGTACTAGGTTTATTGCAGATATGTTACATTTCTTTTCTGGATTCAAGGCTTACAAATGGAAACACATGAAACTTACCCCATGTTTTAAACTGTCGTTTACTTGATCCTCAATGTCCGACACAATCGCCACAGCCGCTGAACAAGAGAAACACAGACAGAGAAATCAGTTCATGTTACACAAGGGGACAGAGTCACAATGAATATTCATAATTCATGAGATGTTTCTTATTCCTCGCATCTGTGTCGAAAGTCACCACACATAAAAGTCAGAGTGAGTCAAGAGTGTGGATGTGACTGCATGTCTGGACTCGGGTGGCTCTCTTATCAAAGATACAGTCAGAGATAGTGTTGCTGCAACTTGCCTTCTCATGAATTACACATTGCCTTCACACAGAAGAGGGCTGGAATAGCTTCCTGGTGGGTTACCACCACAGACAAAGAAATCTAAATTGGCTCTCTCATGGCCATCTCTCCATGCCAAATGAGCACATATAAATTCCCTGTAAACACACAGTGACAAACAGAGGCCGGTAATGCTCTCCTGTGGCGACACAGAGCAGCTGAGGCTGCTGTTTGTTTATGGTACCTTGGGTGTCTTCATACTCCTTGGAATCAGGGGAGAGGTTGTTCAGGTAATCTGTGAGAGGGGTGAAATAAATTAATTCCTCCTAAGAGACAAGAATCAAACCACTATAGGAGAACTATATTCTTATTCAGAGGAGACCTGTGTGGTTCACTAATCCTCACCAGTGAGGAGCATCCGATACTGAGCAACTCGCACGATGACCTGCAGGAGCTGCTGTTTGAGAGAAACCTTTTCCCCAACTGGACTCTGCTGCTGAGACATAAAGAAAAAAACGAATTCAACCTTTCCGCTGTTCATTCAGGACTCATTTACTGTAGAAGTTCACATGAATGCAAACAAATTCACATTTGATTCATTAAAACAGTCAAAGGTTGTTTAAAAAGTTTACAGAGGAAATCAAAGTTCTAATGAGGAGTAAATTATACAACACTGGACCATTGAGCACAACCACCAATCATATTCATGAACAAGGCTGCTGGTCAGCACAGTACTTTGCAGAATGTGTGTTTATGTGTGTGTGTGTGTGTGTGGGGGGGGGGGGGGGGGCTGTGTTACTTGTATTACTGTTGTGGGGACACAGTCACATTGATAGATTAACATTAGATGTAGATATGAGGGTTTTCCCCCAAGTGATTAAAGTTCATCCTGAGGGACTTCTGCTCCTGCTCTTTGTAGAACAATGGATATCCATCGTGTATACATACTTATACAGATGTGCATGTGTGTGTATATTTGTATATATATATATATATATATATATATTATTTTTTTTATCTTATTATTGAGTTTAATCTTTATTTAATTTTCACTTTTCACATTTCACTCTAAACCACATATGTAAATTTCATGGTCCTGACAGAGGAAAAGTCAAGCGATCACGATTCATCCTTCTTCCTCATTTCATGACAATCAGTTTAACACTCGTAGAGATATTTTAGTTTGGACCAGAGCCAAGGAACCGACTGCGTGGCTGACATCATCCTCCACAGAGCCACACTGCTGTAATGCATGTAATGAAATGTAATGTAATGATGTAGCTGCACTGGTATAGATACGGAGAGTGCCTCGGAGAATCCAAGGATTTATTAAACACTTTCTCGCTCTAGAATCAAACAGAGAAATCTGCCCAGCTCTGCAAAGACTTCCTGCCAACTCCTCTCCTCAGTGGTCTATAAAATGAGGGGGAATTATAGCAAAGTCCTCAATCGATAAATAGGATAAATGCATATGGCACGACTGGATTTCCCTCCACAATCCAAATAGATCATTAAAAAAAGGGCTGCACCACTGATCTCTGCCATGAATTTAGCAGCTGGCTGGGCTCTGTTGATTGTACATAAAGTAGTGAACAGATGCAGAAATCTCCCTGTTGAATGTTTAAGCATTTCATATAATAACATCTATCAACTTAATATCTTCTCTAAGAACGTCTGTGGCAGACTGGTTTGAAAAACTGTTCATTTAATTGAGGCTAATTATAACTCCTCACTAAAGTGCACAGAAAAGCTGCTGGGAAAAGAATTCATTTTAATATTCCCCTGTTTTTAAAAACATGTTCAGTGGTGTTTCATTGTTGTTCCGAGTGGCTCATGCCAAACATATTTTTTTCCTCACCAAAAATACATAAAGTTTATATTTTTCCTTTGAGGGTCATGACTGTTACACTTAACATCCAAGAACGCAGTGTAGTTCTTCCATTAAATTAAATTACTACTTCATTTAGCCTCATAAGTGACCTTTTGTTAAGGTTTGGATCTCTTGCTTTAAGTATCCCCACCTCACAGACACACAAATATACACACATACACCAAACACACTTTGCCATTATCATCCCAGCTCCTGCAAAACATGCACTTCATCTTTGTCACTGCACATAACAAACACACACACACAAACACACTGAACCCTGCAGATTAGAGATAACGTGCAGAGATAAAAAAGATAAAGATCAAATATCAAAGGTTGGCACCAAATTTTGTCTCTGTTGTTTTTAATTTGAAACAGCAGCAATCTTTCATGACTGCATCTAGGTTTATGTTGAAGTACTCTCATTATTCCAAACGTTCCCATTGGGCATGTTTTCTTATTTTCATGCGGGCTCATTCCAAATTGTATTTTCTTACAGACTACTAATCAAGGGCAACACTGCAACGAGAGGAAGAAAAGAGCTGAGGAGGACCAAGATGAAGAAACTATGGAGGCTTTATGTGATGTGGAAAAAATACTTTGTGTATATGTATGTTAGAGATCTTTAACATTAATTGATACATAAATCCATGTTGTTCAAAATTCATAGCTGTGACTTTGTGGTGAATAAAGAAAGGTAAGTTTCACATTGCATGCATCAGAGAACATTTCATTCTCAAAAAGTTCGGACTTTTGTGATACATGTGTGAATACTTTGGATAATAAATTAGAATTTACATTAGATTTGTTTTTAAATATTGATTTTTATGGACTGCATTGTGTTGCATTACAGTTTAGTGTTTAGTGTAAGACAGTAGCTATCGGTCTGACCTCAAACTGGTGAACAATCGCAGCAAAGCAAGGTGAAGTCCGGCAGCTGTCCTCCAACAGGTTCATACTCCGGTCGTAGTGTCCAATGTAGGTGGTAAAAACCAAGAACTCTGCTTTTCTGGACAGGAAGATGTCAGCGATCCTCTGGCTCTCCTCCCTGAGCGGAGAAACAGTCATAGCAGTCAAAGCAGAATATAGCAGTTATATTTATGTGTGCTCCCTGTGGAACCATGAAAGAAGGATGAGGGCGGGGGGGGTTCCTTTAACTTGTGGCATATGGCTGCATGGATGTGTGCCAGTATTCCTTATTTCAGCAGCAGTGTGTACATGTGACGTCTCACCAGTGTCGGATTCGATTCTCCAGCTCGGTGAGGATTCTGCGGTGCAGGGTGTAAACGTCCGGAAGCTCGTTGAGAATCTCTCGTAGTCTCTCTTCCTCCACCACAGGTTCGCCCTCGTCCCCGACAGCCGCCCCCACCGCTTCCCGAAAGTCCTGGCACATAGGACGGGAAGGTCAGTTCTTATCGCGTACGTTAAAATCTTACTAAACTTGCTGTTTCACTTAAGTCTGCATTTTCTTCCCTCCCACTGCAACTGAACAACAAGATAATATCTGACAGCAGGGTGTACATGAGCTATTGTATCAAGGAATCTCTTTGAGCTGACACTGGTTTAATCCACACACCAGAGTGAGAGTGACTCTAGGTAGGGAAGTGAAAGAGCATCACTTATTCCTGTCCTCATTACCTGTGCTAAGGTGCCCTTGAGCAAGGCATTGACTGCTCTAGTAGAGCTGCTCAGGGGCCAAAAGATCAGACTATGTCTATGACCATGAACATAAGTGGTCATGCTCAGTGAACAGAAAAACAACATAAACAGCATTTAATAAAAGTTAAAATTTTGAAAAGAAAAATGAATAAATGTAATATGAATTTACTAAACAGATGTTAACATGTAAGGGAATTCAAGACGTGTAAAACGTAATCCTTTTTGCAGAAGTCTGACATCTTACTGATTGGAGCCTCACATAGACGCTAAGAAAATATCTGGACACACACATATTACCTGAGTAAATACAAATAAAAAATAACTCACTTCCTGAAGAAGCTTGAGGGCTTTCACGTGCCTGTGAACAGAAACATTTCCATTATTCAATAAGAACCTGATTATTTTTGACAGAGAGGTAGATATGTGTGAAAGGGGAATGAGTTAACTTACAATCTCTCTGTATCCACCAGTTCTTTCGCTACGTAAAAGGCTCTGGATCGTCCGTCAGCCTGTAAACGATCGCATTATTAATTTGTAATAAGCCCAGGGTTAGGAGGAGCTGAAGCTGGCCCTCTCCACATCTTCTCTAAGCAGCAATCAAACTTCTAAATAACGAGGACAGTGTTGTAGTCGCGCATTAACCTCCATTAACCCACATTAAAATCCTGGCTTGGGAAAGCAGTTGCCCAACCTGAGAAACACTTCGCTTTGTTTTATTTGGTTGAATTCTGGTCTTTAAATATGTCTTTATTTCTAGCATAATGGAAAAGGTGACACCATCTCTTTATAAGTGCTGGTAAAAAACAAAACAGATTAAACTGCATTTTAAAGGATGGAGAGGGAGTATAGAAGACTTAAAGGCGGAGATATTCTAAAGTAATTACTCAGTGATAAAGATAACTATAATATAAACTTATAAAATCTCCATTACAAAGCGATCAATCAATCAATCAAATTGTATTTGTACAGCCCATATTCACAAATCACTATTTGTCTCATAGGTCCTAACAAGGTCCTCTGTCCTTAACCCTCAACAACAGGAAGGATAAACAACCAAAAAAAACCTATTAACAGGGGGAAGAGAAACACAGAGTTTA
This sequence comes from Hippoglossus hippoglossus, assembly GCF_009819705.1. Classification (NCBI taxonomy): domain Eukaryota; kingdom Metazoa; phylum Chordata; class Actinopteri; order Pleuronectiformes; family Pleuronectidae; genus Hippoglossus; species Hippoglossus hippoglossus. The sequence continues at coordinate 15,691,419 of NC_047155.1, forward strand.
CATTAGGGGACTCTTTCTCCTCCAATATTAGATGGCGGACAAGCTGTGTTTCAAAACACTATCCCGTCCTCACGCTGCTGTGAGACTATCCAGGCAGGATATTCAAATTGTATTTAGAAATACACACAACACATGTCACAACTATTCTATGCGTTAATACTATTTTTAACCTTGACACAAACTCAACTCGCATTTGCCAGAACTAACCTGTCTGTTATAATTGCTGTCTGCGCCTCCATCTTCCTCCTCTGAGGTGCGGCCCTGCTCCTCCTCACCCGTCGTCTCTCCCCTGACATCACCCACTGAACCAGCCTGTGGACTGACGGCCACCGAGCACACGTTGTAGGCTTCTGTGTAGGCACTGTGGGGAGAACCACAGGGGAAATACAGGGAACACACAGTTGATACACAAATATCAATGATATTTACTGTGACAGTTTGCATATAATCAACTTTACACATTTACACTTACTAATGCAGTAAGTAGAAAGCAATAACTAAAATCAATGAGGGTCAAGCAACAAACATGTTTCATAAGCTGCCTGAGTGTTGTGTCAGAAAACATTGATCCTCTATTGGGACAATGTCTCCTGACCTTTTCTTTAATCCTTTTTACGGGTAAGGGAGATGTGACGGTTTCCAGTATTTCACAAGACAAAAGGAATAATTACAAGAATGTGTGAAAAAATATTGAACAAATATTGTGTAAGAGAAAAATGTTCTTTCTCTTATTCCTTCACTCGTCTTGTGTCCCCTCAGATTTATCTTGGCACCACTTGGGGGGGTCTTGTTGCACATGTTGGGAAACACTGGTCTGGTCTGAAAGATTGACTTTCTGTTTTCATCATAAATTTGTTGTAGAATCTATGATCTCTATTAACCGTCAAGTAAAGCAGATGGAATTCATTTAAACCTCAAAGCCATTTTAAAGTCCTTTGAAAAATCACTATAATAAAAGTACAGCAATCAGTATTAGAAGCAAATATAAATAGATAAAGTATTACAGAAACCAATAAAGTCATCCTGAAAGGCCTACGGTGACAACTGATCCCAGTCAGGGATGCACGTCGGTGTTTTATGCGACGAGATTCTCTTCTGCAGGGAGCCCAAATGAATATGCTAATGTGCAGCTCAGCAGGGAGCGTACGCAGCGCAGATAAAAACACGTCCTTAAGTTACAGTAGTATTGCAGCAGACCTCTATGTGACCAATTGCCTTGACAATGATCCCGCCATGTTCCACTCCCAGCAGCAATGGACTGAATCCCACTGAGATGCAAATTAGCTGCATATGAAGGATATATTTGGGCCGTTCAGATCTCTGCATCGCACACATTAAAGCAGCATGGCCCATTACTGCTCATAGGGTCTAACTCTGGATGAGATACCAGGGATGCTTGAACCACAAACTACACGTTTCTATATTAGGCTTTTATATCACTCGCACTGTCTCCGTCACGTCTCACTGTCCTGCCATGTTGTTCAAAGGCTCAAGGCAATGGGGATAAATTACAGAAGGACATTTAAAAATGGATTATTTTTCTTTTTGCCTCAGGTTCCTTGTGAGCCGACGGTACAGTGATAAGAGTGATGGGGCAAATTTGCCAACGATCAAACTATGTGCTAATATTATCCCTTCAGGCTACTGCGAAGCTAAATCTTTTAGTCTTGGCAATTCAAATTTTAGCAAAATAAAGTTTCATAAACATCCACCGGACTGATATTGCTTTTCTGTGATTACAGTCTCTTCTTTCAGAAAACTATCATTCTAAAGCTACAACTTGCTTCTGTTTAGTGTTAGCTCAGAAAACCTGGGCACACATGAGCTACACTTGTGCAACTGTTTGTGATTGAATAGCAGGACATAAAACTCTTATTTGCTCAAATGTACATTAATAGTGGTACGTGGAATCTTTTTCACGTTCAGATTTTAAGGACTCAAGTCCACTTTGTTATTTGGAATCATTGTTGTTCTGAAAGAGGGTTTGGGTTTCTCTTCATCTGAGCTCTCTAGCAAACACCTGAAGGGTTAACTTGACTTGTATTGGAGCGAATCATAATTCCTTCTACCTTGACTAAAGCCTCAGTTCTGGCTGAAACAGACACAACAATCATGTTTCATCACTGATTTCATCTGGTGTTCCTTTAGTGATTGGGTTCCGTGTTCAACCTTGGTCTCATCAGATTGTAACATCACTTTTCAATGTGGTCTTGGGAGAATGGATTTTTTTTTCCTTGCAAAGTTAAGCCATTCTTGGATATGTTTTTATTCATGAGACAAGGCTTATCTCATCCCTCCATAGACCAAACATGCAGTATGAAGACTATGAGAGATGGTTGTCACATACAGGGAGCAGCCAGTACTCGCTAGAAATTCCTGCAGTTTTTTAATGTGGCTTTATGCCTCTATGCAACCTCCCTGTCCAGTTTCCTCCTTCTCTTCTTAATTTGGGTGGATGTCCTGTTCATGGTATCGTCACTGCTGTTCAGTATTCTCTCCACTTGTTGATGATACAGTTCATGCTTTGAAGGTGCAGCAGGGTGCAATAAGAAGATGTCAAGAAACCCCGACAGGAACAGCTGTGGCCTACTTTATGAGTTAATCTGAGTCACGTTACTTCATAGCAGTTTAGCATGAGTTTGAATATGAGTGGTTGATTTTGAATTCAGTTGTAAGTTATATGTTTTTCCTTTCAGTTTGTTTTTTAAAGTCACATTAAAGGATGAAAAAAAAAAGTTCTGGATTTATTCATCTTGTTTTTATCATAAACCCAGATTTTTACTGTAAAGCTAATGGTACAGTTTTGCTTGCACACACACCATGATGGTGAGCACGATGAGAGGGAACCACTGCAGTGAACAACTGCTGACTACAGAACATACTGAGATTGTATCTCAGCTTGTTGTTCTTCACTGGCTAGAGAAGAGCAATGACTCCAAAATGCTCTGACTATTAATCATCCTGAGCAGCCTGTATGATATGGGAACACACCAACAGGAATGCAGGGGGGGGGGGGGGGATGGGATTATGTCAGCACAGCACGGTTGATCATACCAACAAATAACACCACAGCACGCTAACAAGAAGCTCCACCAACAGCATCAACACAACAAGCTGTTTCTGCACCGAAGCAGATGATTTATGAATGAAACCACCCTGTGCTTAACTCAGACCTGAGGGGACCACCACCACCACCCCAAGTGTTTCCTCCTCCTCCACCACCCAACATGCCCCAACAACACAGGGATACATCACAGCTGGGGGTTTGCTGATCTCACTGCAATGAAAAGGGGAAGCTACTGTACAGCTCTTTCCTGTAAATCTGATCACCACAACCCTGCCGGCCGTGATCACGGCATCAGGGGACTCAACGTTATAAATAGTTATAAATCTTCCTCCCCAGGGGCATTGTTAAACCCACACAGTAGATGTAATAAAAAAAAGACCAGTGCTTGGTGTAAAAGGTGGTAAGGATCACTAACATAATGTCCAGCAGGATCACACATGAACACACACTTGAACAAAGGCTATGGATGACCAGTCGGTTGGTTGGTTTGTCCACCGCTTTGTTCTTAACTGAAATATCTCAACAGTCATTAAATTGAATGGTTCTAAGGGGTCTCTTAAGTTATAATGGTTGCAAGCACACCTGGCTTTAAAAAGCCAGGTGTGCTTGCACCTTGGTGGATTGCCATTTGTATGGCAGATTTGCCAGGTAGTAATCCATATAGGTGCATCACTATTACTACTATGTTCTTTTACTATCTTGATAGTGCACCATAAATAACCAAAGACCAGATTTTTGTAGGTCAAATGCACATTTACCTGCCAATTCTTCTAGACAGCAAAGCGCCAGCAATGCACCTGACCACAACTTATTTTAGGACCAACCTGCCCATGAGTGCTCAGATAGGTGCAACAACATGGGCAGTGGATTTGTACCACACTAGGGCCCATAGTCTTGTTTACATACCTTTCTGTTTCCTCTTCAGGTGACTGAGTTCTGCTCTTAAACCCCGGGAGGCTGCTCATATCCACATAACCGTCCGTGTCATTGGCAGACGACAGCACTCGATTGGAGGCTGGACGGTCAAAGAAGTCTGTGAAAGGTCCCCGTGGAATAGTCCTCCGCTGTGAGACCTGGACGTTCTCATAGTCTGAGCTGATGGCAGGAACATTCTCATAGTCGGAGGTATCTGTGTTGGGGAAGGAGATGGAGCGAGGCTTGGTCAGGGGAAGAGGTATGAAAGGCACACGGGAACGGTCCTCAAAGGACTCCACTCGGATGACGCTGCGATTGAGGAATGCCACAGCGTTGCTTTTTCTTTTGCTTTCGTTGTAGAGCAAGAAGTTGGAGGTCGGCTCAATTGAAACTTGATGTCTACTTGTAGAGTGTGAGTTGAGCTGCGGAGACCTACTTAAGCTGTGTCTATCTAAATCCAGCAGTCTGCTGGGCGTGTGGTGGCTGGACTCTGCTGAGGACTTGGAGGAACACGGGCTGACATCCACAACAGACTTGCTCTCAGTTTTCCGCCTGAACTTAAGCATCAGGAAACGCTTAATGGAGGATTTCTTTTTCCTGTTCTTCTCTGATGAGTCTCCCTCAATGAAAAGTGAGGGGGAACTCTTTGTGATGGGCCTCTTGGTGATGTAGGCCAGTTCAAATGGCGGAGGAATATCTACCACAGATGTTGGAGTGGACAGGCCACTGCATGACAGTGGAGAGCATCTGGAGAAGCTTCCAGAAGAACAAATGGCTCCTCTCTGTCTGTGAGGCTCTTCTTTGTCTCGGTAAGCACACAGAGGCATGTCTTGTGCCTCCATGGAGAGGGAGCGGGGGTACAAGGACAAATAGTGGGGTTTGGAATAGCTATTGTGCCGCACTGAGTTTAACATGGGGCTGCTGCTCAGAGCAGGTTGTCCGAACCCACTCATGTAGGGGCTCGGAACATACTGCATTCCTACCTCAGCCACGTTGTTATTAATATGGTGTGACATTGAGCGAATTTGCATCCTTGTGGCCTTTCTATCCAATGGAAAAATATTTCCATTGCCTGCACTGTGCCCCGGCTCCTCGTAAACATGATCATCAACGATGTCCTGCTCCGTATCAGTAGTGTCGTCCAGAAATGGGACTATGTGACCGTCCAAGTCATCATCGTCTCGAAAGACGTCTGAGTCGCTCGGGGAAAGTAGCTGGCTTACGGAGAGAGAAGAGGTCAGCGAGGTGTCAGTGTCCGTTGGCACTGAGATGGACACCAGCCTGAACCTCGGCTGGTAGTCCAAATCGTTCAAGAAGGCCTCTGTTGTATGAGCTTTGTGCTCTTCAGTTTTGAAAGACTGCCATTTCTGACATGTTCTTCTCACCTTGTTCTTCTCACCGTTTTCACAGCCGTATCCATCACTGTTAATAATTTTCACGTAATTCTCAAAAGATACACATTCGATTTGTCCATTTTCCGCCGTTTCCTCATAGTTCCCAGCTGATACAGACGAAAGCTTCTGAGGTGTTTGTGGACTATCTGGCACTCCATCGGCTTTGTTATTTCTTGCCATCATCTCTCTGTTAATAATGTCATTTGAAGAAACATAATAAGGCTCTTGGATTGAATCCTCCTCTAAGGCAACATGTTTCTTTGCTGTATCACAGAAGTGTTTCTGGTCTTCAGGGATAAAGTCATAAAAACTAATGTTCTGTAGGTTTTCGCCTTTTTCCTGCATTTTACGGCCACACCGCAACTTGAGGATGTTGCAAGTGATGCCACAGTCTGAAACAGATTCCTCCTCCCTCTCCTCTCCATCTGTTAGGAAACCTTGTTGTGTATCAGTGTCCTTCATGTTTTTGTTGATGGGGAAACCAGGTTCATCTGTGAGCGACTCAGTTAAATCATCTGCTGTGCAGTCGCCTGCTTCAACCTCCTTGATTTGGAGCTTTTCCTGCCTCTCCTTCACGTCTCGAATTACAGCAGAAGAGCCTCCCGCCTCCTCATCAATGCTATTAACGGAAATATCTCCCACTGAGAGGCCATCTGTGTCAGCCAGCGCCTCACCTGCATCACACCCTTCAGCGTCCATGTCCTCCGTTAGGTCTGCGTCAATCATTTCCACAACCTCCTTAGGGTCAGCCGTGAGTTCAGCACTGACCCACAGTGTTTCCAGGGAGTCCGGCTCCTCTGTTAACGCACTGTCCGTTAATCTCCAGTCCTCATCCATCTTCTGAATCACGTCTTCTTCCATTTCCTTTTCTTCCTCTGTCACCTCTCCGTCATCCAGCCCTCGTGACACATTCTGCAAATCCTTTAGTGGTGATTTTAGGACAGTGGCGTTAAATTGTTCCTCTGCTGTAATCCCTCCGTTTAGACCATTCTGCGTCTCGTGCTCTTCATCAGCCTCGCCGTCTGAAGTTAGTAAACTGCCATTACTGCATACTCCTCGGTTGCCATTAATCTCTGGTGTGAGTTTAGGTTTCGGGGCGATGGTAGGTTTGGGACCCCTGGGTGCAGACATGAGAGGGGAGGGCAGCTTCAGGTTGGCGTGACAAACAAATCTTGTCGTCGGAGCAACAGAAGGCTTGGTGCAGTCTGACAGAACAACAGGAAAAGGAAACTGTAAGATTATGAGCTTTAAAATAGCAAACAGGTCATTTGTATTGTGTCCCTGTGACCTAAAACTGCACAAAGATTCCGTCTTCACGTGTAAATATATTTCAAGCTGATCATTTTAGGCAACCAACTGTACAGACCATGCAAGTCGACTGAAAGCTTCCTTAGTTAACATTTAAAAGCCGCTCAAAATAATTTAAAAAGATGCTCCTTAAAGATAAAGGTAATAGAATAGAAGAATGGCATCTATTCTTTCTAATAGAATACAAAAAAATCTAAGGGATTTCCCTGACTCACTTCCTGTGATTCAAAGGAGAGAAACCCCTCTCAGGCTGCTGCTGCTGCTTTTAGAGTGTTATTGTAAAAGCAGAATGTAATGACAAAAACACAACCTGTAGCCTATTTCATGTGTGTATAATAAATTGCACTGATAACATATACTCATTTGCAGAGAGGAACCTGGAATGAGGCTAATCAAGCATGACCAGCAAATTACTCTCACCCACCAAACCTATAAAACACATACTTCATGTAGACTGCAGTGCAGCCGGCTGAGAACCCGAGTGGTTTGAGTTTTTACACCTAAAATGAGTTGTTTTTAGTTTTGCTTCACCACAGTGAAATGGTATGAAGTCGACAACCACCACTCTGATAAGCACAATAATCTCTATAATCACAGAGTTTCACTGCTTCATATGTTGTTGCCTCCACTGGATTCACCATCTATCCACAGGAATGTAGGAGAAACGGAGTAAATCAAAGAAAGATGAAAGATCTAAAACTCGGTGCTCTCTGTCAATCCTCTCTGTCGAACTTACGCATAAAAGCTTTACGTTAAATATCACATCCACATTAAAACCTCCCGTCTTTTCTAAATTAACGTCTCACCTGTGTTCATCTTGTCGAGGAAGCGAGCAGCTCCAACATCTCGCTCCAAAGAAGCAGCTGCGATACGCATCAAGTGAAAGAGCGGAGCGCGCAGCTAACTCCGTCCAACTGTCCCCACACACACACACACACACACACACACACACACACACACACACACACACACACACACACACACACACACACACACACTGTGAGGGAGAGAGAGAGAGGGAGAGAGAGACGGACTGAACACAGCTCTCTCTTCCTCTGAGAGAGACGCTGCTCAGCTGATCGCTGTGCGTCCTGGACGCGACTGGAAACCAAATGGAAAGACGCTCGACCCCCTCCCCATCACACCACAGGACCCTCCTCACACAGCAGTAGCCCCAGTCCAGACTCCAGTGGTGCAGATGTTTACATCAGCACATGCAAGTGAATTTAAAGGCTGATTCGTGTTTTTATGACCTGTTTTTTGGGTTGTTGCTCTGTCTGACCCATTGTGAACATGACATCTCAAGAACGCCTTGAGGGAAATTCTTCAGATTTGGTACAAACGTTCTGTTGAACTCACGCATGAACTGATTTCATTGCGTGGATTGAAGGTGAAAAGTCAAGGTCGCTGTGATGACACAAAACACTTTTTCCGGCCTAGTAAATGCAGTATCTCAGGAACACTTTGAGGTAATTTATTCAAATTTGTTAAAATTTTCACTTTAACTCAAAGATGAAACCTGGAGATACAATTTACACAAATATTAATTTAGACTCACAGGTTAGATGATTAGATTAGGGTGGTCAAAGGTCAAGGTCACAATGGATTCACAAAACATGTTTTTACCTCTTGAAACTCAAGTCTGCCCTGACAGAATTTCTTTGAATTTTGACCAGATGTAAGATTACCTCAAAAGCGTCTGAAACTTTTCGGACTGAAACTTCACTGTTCGGTGGAGGCCACCTCATGGCTCTTATTCTAGTTATATATGGTGCGGTAATAGAACTATCTAGTGCAATCACAAACATCACCGCAGAATTCGAATAATAAAAGCATGTCCGTCAGAACTTTTCTTGCTTTACACATAACAACAACTTAATAGATTGTAACTAAATGTCTTCATTGATCATATATAGATAATTTACTAATGCTTGATTTATCAGTCGTAAGACACTAATGACTTTTGGGGTTGCCAGGTTGTGAAGTTCACTACCAATATCTAAGTGAGGTGGAGGCTTATCAGAAAGTGAAAAGCCCAGGAACGGGAAAAGCAGCAGACAAAAAGATTTTCACAACCTGGCAACCCAAAAGTTGTTCTTATTAGTAGTTTATAGCTTCTCTATAAAGTATTGGCAAATTCTTTATCAACCATTAATGAAGTCATACAACTGAAAACCCCCTAACAAAAGAGCCTAATGAGGACTTAGTACTAAAGTATGTTGTTTCACCTTAAAAAAACACCATTAGTTCCATTAAACCAGCACTTCCCAGTGTTAGAGACTGTAATTGCATCAAGTTATAATCAGGTGAAAACAATATACTCTCAGATCTTAGTTGGTATAAAGCCACATTTCTCAGTATTCCCCTTCACGTCTGATTAAAAACCAGTCTGTATCTGCGATCTTAAATCAACTCTCCTGCATTGATAAACTTGTTTTCCTGCACACCCATCTGACGGTCTGATTGGTGTACAACAAGCTCCGTTCTACATAACAGGAAACTGCTCTCCCTGTTTCCTGCTCAGCCCAGCCTCACATCCTCAGCAGCTCATGGACATCATGCTCACATTTAACCCCTCTGTGAATTAGCTGTGACTCACAGGCGGTGAAGTAAGAGGAGCTATTTATACTCTTGAATCGTGGTCAGCTGGTGAAGATTTATTACAGTAAAAAATATTTCTGCTGTGTATCACAGCTACAAACAGCAGCATAAAGATGGGGAGTGGCTCCGTGGAGGCTCGTTATACAGAAGTGAGAATAAAAAAAGTCTAATCCTGGCTGTTTTGACGCCACAGCCAACACACATCTAGTTTTTATTTGGTGCCATCTATGGACTGACCCCACAGGCCATGACACAAGAAAATGATGTGATGTCATCCTCATATTATAGTACAATATAAAGTGTTGTTATTGGAGCTTATCATTGTTAAACAGCCCCCGACAGTAGACAGGCTCTTTCTGGAAAACTTAAGAACCATGGTCAGGCTTCTCCTGTTGAGGCTGTACAACAGGTTGATGAAGGTCTCTGTTTTGCTTCTTACACTTGAAGGTTGAAAATCCATCCACAGCTACAAAAGAAAATCTTACACACATTATTCCAACTCAGCAGGGTTGAACACACAATTGTTGAATTTTCATATTGATTCAATAGGAAGAGGAGGGTGATCCACAGCATGAGAAAGAAGACATATAACAAACATGGCCGCTATGAAAACATGCTGTGTGTGTGTGGTGTCTCCTCATGCTCCCACACATGATATAATGGATAAAGCACAAGGCTGCTCAAAACAAATATGTCGACAAATCCCATGTGAAGACCAGAACAATGTTAGTTTGTCTCACAAAACTTTACGACTTGTTGTCTGGGTCATTGGGACCTCCCTGCCCTCCCTGCCCTCCCTTCAGGACTCATACTTCATAAGGACCAGGGAGTGGGCAGAGAAAATCTCCAAAGGATCCCTCACACCCTGGATACAATTAAAAAAAAAAATTTAAGAATTTGTTTTGTCTGCTGTACTGTTATTTGTATTTGTGTGTTAGTTTTTACTTGGGTACACTTTTTGGCTTCTCTCTAGAAAACAGCAGGCCACTGCAGTTTGTATTAAATGTTATTCAAACAGGAGAAATGCTGTAATTTGGGTCCATGATAAAAACACAATTGGTTCGGGTGCCCATGTTTCTAGTGATGAAGGAGGATGCCACCCTGTGCAGTGTGTTTTTAATAGTTTATGGGCAACAATGGAGCTCTGTGGCACAGAGGAATAAGCCACAGTGTTCTGGCTATGGATACTGACAAAAAATATGTTATAGGATCAGTTAGTTGTTGGTTTTGGTCTCTTTTGAAGGGATCTGTTGACTTTACATGTGTGCAGATTCTTTCAACCTGCAATGCAAAGGTTTGTGTCCCTCTTCAAATCAAAACGAATGTGTGTATTTGTTGGAGTTCAACACTGAATGGATAAATCGCCCTTTTCCTTATGTGGAGCTCTCAGGTTGTTTGGTGTATAAGAGATCCAGGTCAGATGCGTGCAGTCATGATGTATGGGTTGTGTAAATAAACAGTGTTGAACAATCTCTGTATGCTTTTAGATTAGAAAAAACAATTACGCGTAGTGTGAACTCAGAGGTTCATCTCTGTCTGCGTGTCTCCTCTTTGCGTCAGGCGAGGAAAGAGTGCGTCTCCTCCTCTCTCCTGCTCTGAGGTGAAACAATAAGACTGGGGCTTAAAAAGGAACTCCATCTTGATATACTCCTTCCTGTGACTGTTTTCAAGTCTTTCAGCGAAACTGGAGCCGGGAGGGCGTAGGCACCGAAATTAAAGGATAATTCCATTTATTTTCAACATGGGCCCCACAGTCCTTTGTTTTGTTATCATTGCAGGTTGGTATGGTTCTGGAAAAAATGCCACTGTCGGCATTGTATGTGTCACCAGTTGACAAGCAATTCCATAAAAAAAAAAAATGTGTCTCCTTTTAAATTTACCTTAAGAATTGTGAAAAATAAGATTTTCCTGTGAATCTCTAAGAAATGTGTGGATGTTTTCTGCACTGTAGCTTGAAAACAGCTTTAAACTATGGCAGAATAATTAGAATAACTTGTAAGTCTATTCATTTATTGATCGTGCTTATTCAAATTATGTTCACCGAAAAATGACCCTTAGACACATTTTTTAAATACGATTAAAATAACAAACAGGAATGGACAGGATATTAGTTACAACAATTTCTACATTTTATTTTTACGGACATCCACTGACAAACACATGTACAGAAAAAAAACGATGCATATTTGGGTGTCCTTGGAAAGTATTGTTACCCTGAGTTGACTTTGGCAAAACACTGAATCCTGTAAACTTTCGAGTTTTTGAACCGACGGGACGTAGGAACAAACTCTGGTGTCATGGCGGCCTAATTTTAGCTCTGCTTCACAACGTGACGAGGAAGAAAACACAGCTGGAGGGTTGTTTTTGTTCTTCTGTGAGAACTCTGTGACACGTTGACAATGGGAATAGTTTTACCAAGGAAAACTGTAAAGAAAAACAAAATGTATGACACAGAAATATCCTCTATAGTAAAATCTATCTTCATAATGTACTTGTGAGTAATGATATTTTTCATTACACGTAATCTAATGTATTAGGGTTATTTACATTGATAGGAACCAATAACAGTTAATTCACTACAATAAACAACAGACTACATGCTCAGAACCATTTGTATAGTACTGAATTTCTTTAAATGAATACGATTATATATTATATTATATTATATTATATTATCTTTAATATATTACCAGTCAAGCTTACAGACATACCAGTGCATTCAATACAAGTAAACTGGTTTATTATTGGTCTCTCCTGAGGTACTCAATAGTATGATGCTCATTAAAGGTCAGATTTATTCATTGGCTTTTTACTTTTAGCTAATTTATCACTATAGAGTAGTGACAGCTATTAACCTTGAAATTAACAATACGTCCATCAGGTTCTTGTCATGAAACAGTAAGTCTCATGAGCATATTTATGTGAATACTGATCACACGCCACACTGGATTAACCTGGACTGACCCTCTGTCATGAGTCTTAATGCGTGTGTTCAATAATGTGCCCCTGTGTTATATTTACCAGACAATACAGCGATGTTTGGGTGATGGACATACAGTCACTGGGATTCCTTGTTCAGCAAACCTGATGCTAATATATGACAAAAGGATTTGATATGACATTGTCACATATTCAATCACATATTTAAGATAAAATAAGATAATCCTTTTTTAACCCTCAACTGGGAAATTTTCTGTGCAGCAAGGGGAATAGTGAAAATAAGAAACATCAGTAAAAAAGCAATACATAGTTTAATATGCAATATAAGCATAAGAAATATAAAAAGTAATATATATATAATGTAAACAGAATATTTACAATGTAAAAAAAGAATTGCACATTGAAATATATTGAGATTGCACTGATAAAAACATTGAGAGCCCTGACAGTGGAACTAATGCACAGTTTAAATGAGATTGCACCAGAGGCTGATGTGGGCTAAATCTGTTGTCTTGACCAATCAGAGAGATTTATTTTACTTATAAATGTGTATATAATCCTTGAAGCCTGTTAGTTGACAAGAAGTAGAGCACGTACTCTACGATCACCCTGATAGTTGCATTAGTGGTTAATATTAGTGTCTGTGGACGAACAGTTGTGTTTAAACTCAGATGCTTCCTTTAGTTTGGCAAACTGCCTTTTAAGTTTCATTAATAATGAAGAGAAATGCAGCTGGGATAGAGTCTGTTTTTTTAGTGGCGTCATTAATCTTCTGCTGAAGGACACATTGAGATGCAACTAGCCCCTTAACAGCCCCTGGATCTAACAATCAATACTGCCCATGTGATGCCGGAGCAAGCGAGAGTGACATTGCCGCCACTGCCAAGAAACAATACTTCCTCCATTTGCCGCATCTTATTAAGGCAAAGACAGCGACTGTCACGTCCGACCATCAAACTCACCTCATTGACCTGATCTGACAATTTGAAGATCTTACTTATTATTCAACTGCTGCTCACAGAAGACTCCCACATACGATTTAGACTTTATTGTGTCATGTTGTGAGAACAGTACTCTGTAGGCTGTAAGACGTATTATTTTGAACCAAAGTAGAAAAAGAAAGCTGTAACTTGACAGAGAGGAGAGACGCCTTCGTTTTAAAGTGTATAAAAGACTCTCTGGATTTAAATCCTTTATATCTCGAAACATGCCACATTTATAAATTAGATATTCAAGAGGATTATTTCATGAACCAAGAAACCTTTTCTATTAAAGATGAGGCATTTTGTTGCTGATGACTGACCTGATGAATTCTGGATATAAATGTGGTGTTGGATATTAAGCGTTATACAGACTTGAAGTCAAAGTCAAATGCAAAAGGATCTGCCTGTTTATCTGTATCGGCTCCTACATTTAATGCGGCCATCCTCCGGTCATGCCCCACCCCGCCACAAAATTTCATACAAATCTGTTTGAGTAATCCTGCAGACAGACAGACAAACAAACGACAATGAAAGCATAAGCTCTTCAGGGAGTTGGACACTACTTCAACCCACAGCCGTTACCGAACCTGAGCTACATAGTTCCCCGAGCTGGAGGACCACACTCCTGGGGTCTGTCATCTGAAAACACAGCTGAGACACTGGATATAGTTCAGAATTAGCTTGATCCAAAGCGCAGGGAGGAGAAGAAGCAGCAGATTTAGAGATGAACTCTTCTGAAAGCCCAGCTGAAGGAGTCCCAGTGCTTGTGCTGAAGACGAGACATTAAGGGATCTGACAAATTTTTGGAGAACTGGAGAGAAAGCACTAGAGGAGCCTGCCGCCATACTCACGTGGCTGCTACATACATCAAGGCTGCTGCAGAGAGTATTGTAGGGCGAGAGCTCAATGTAAAGTTGTAACAGGAAGAGGTGACATTTACTATGAAGGTCATCCAACCTGTTTCCTGTAACACAGAGAACAGCAGCGGAGCAGCGAGCACAGGCTGCACAGAAGGTGGAGATGGTCACACAGGGACCACGGCCACAGAGCGGCCAACCCAAGACAACTGCTGAAAAGGTCAAGAGCCTAAGAGGAGCAGCTACCAGGAAGATGTGGATGAATATGAAAAGCAGTAGCTGGAACAGAAAGAGAAGAGGCCGTTCACACCAACTGTTCATTGGTCAGGTTCAGGTTTTCAATTTGTTCTTGAAAAGAGTTGACCGCCATGTGGTGTTGCAGAAAGGTGAGCACTCTCAGTCTGGTGACCTGAGGCAGGAACACAGACTGCGTATCTATAGACTCCAGTTCTGGAAAGTGAAGCCAATGCGAAAGTGCTTGAAACATGTATATTCTCAAATGACCGATTTACAACATCAGTAATCATTTTCATACCGAGTTTATGGTCTCAACCGCTAGTTTCAAGTTTTCTTCAATACAGCATGATGTTCATTTTGTAGAATATGCTCCCATTCAAAGGTAAATGGATGATAAAGTGTGGTATTCGTTGGGGCGTACTGTGGGATTGACAGCTAGTACCACCAAATGAATGTAGGTTGCAGGTGGAGGTGGGCAGGCAGTGTTCTCAAGCTGTCAGTCATTATCATGACCTCAGGCCGTCGACACACACTCGCCACAGGCACCTAACCACACACACACACACACACACACACACCAATATTATATGCACATTGCCCGAGGGCAACCTGTCGCCACGCAGCACATATTTTTGTAATTATATTCATTATCTTATTATTTATATTTAGATCCTGGACATCTGCGAGAAGGAATGCTCTTCAGATACAGTCGTAACATAATGTTTATACATTATAACAACACATGATTTAATCTGCTAGTTTACAAGACATTCAAAAAAAATTTATAATGATGCAACATTTTCCAATTCATATTTACACCAATACATTAAAAACCAAAATACTTACAGTCTAAGGACTGCCACTGGCTCCAGGGCCCTGGACACATGCCCACTTTGGCCTTGCGTTATTCGGTCATTGGTCACTTCTGGTTTTAAAGCAAGATGGCGATGGCCAAAATGCAACACTCGAGGCTTGAGCTGTATATGAGCTGTAGACACGGTGGTATATCTGTAGCCTGGTTCATGAAAAGCAGCTTCTTTCGCCACCTAAATGAAAAATTATTTTCAACATGGTGGATAATGTGTCGTATGTCATTCGCCACCTTATTATGCAGATTGTAATTCCACCGTTATACAATTAAGGATGGGGTCACATAGTATATATAGACTTACTCTGGGTGATTTGTCTCCTTCTGCATAAAATCTCCATAATATTAAATTAAAACATGTACATGTATTTTTTATAACTATATGATTAGAAATGTAAAGGAAAATATTAAAATCAACACTGGGTGAGTGAAAGCTTCGATCTTTATGTGAATCCTTTACTGGATTCGTAAAACTATAATATGAAGCAACGCCAGGACTCTGGAGTGGAGCATAAACCTTAATGTCAAACGCTGCTTGTAGGACTATTTGCTGCATGTGTTAACTGCAGGTGGAGAAGGAGGAACACTGGCTGGTTTAGAGGAGGCAGAGAGTGAGAGCTGACTGCCAATGAGTCCACAGCTCCTTCCCCTTTTCACTCCTTTTCTCTCTTTCACACCCGCAGAATTTATGAGGCCATTACAAGTGTGCATGCAGTGTCAACAGTGCCAAGCTAATATCTTTATCCAACGCTGTGCAGGGGTCGGCTGTCAGACGACACATGCACCGCCCAGGAGACAAATGGCTCTCCAAGCGAACACTTACAACATTTAACATGTCTCTGCATTTCTTACACATTTACTGGTTTCTCTTATGTGGCCAGCAACTTAAATAATGAATCCAACACACTTGTTGTGAATCAATCTGTGCATTAAGGGAGATGTTGTTAAAATCAATGCAGTGCACCTTCATATACACAGGGCTGGGTGTTGAAGCAAAAATAAAACAGATTTGTACTCTTGTTTACGTACTTCTCGTTATATACAGTAGCTCCTGTGGTATTTCAAAATGTCAAATGTTGGACGATTTACAGACTTCTTACATATCTGCTGATGTTATTCCAGCTAATTTCGTATCGTCAACAAATCATATGAAATGAAACATGGGATTTAATAGGGGAGGAAAACCCCTGCCTTCATAAAAACTCTGTATTCCATGAGTACTTTCCCTTAAAGTACATTTTGGTAATAATACAAGTACATTTACCTACAGGATTTTGAATGTAGATGTACTTGTAATGGAGCATTTTTATCTCTGCCAAAGAGGTTATATTTTGATCAACTACTGAACTACTGAACACTTTACCATAAGGTTTGTAGAAGGATGTGATATTTGTCAAGGGGTGGATTCAGGAATCTTTTCCCACTTTCTCTAACACTACAAAATGTGGGTTTGTTCGAGAAGAGGGAATCATTATGTATCTAGATGAAAATAATCAGGCACATTTAGGGAACTGACATATATGAGTGTGAAACCTGGTGCAGTTTGATTGCACTGTTGGGCCTTGGTGGAGGTATGCTCTCTACTGCTGTGCTGTAATGTTATTATAATAATGCTTTTACAAAGGGAGTTACAACAAGTTTCCAATAGGTGGTGGACAACAGTGAAGGTCTATAGGCAGAAGAATAACTCATATATCAGGCTTTAGCTAAACAGAATAGTAGTTAATAAAATCTTTTTAAATTGGTCTGTAATTGAATTCATTAACAATAAGAATTGTAGCATATATCCAGTCTTGTTCTTTAATATTATAGGATGTCTGCTCCTTTCCTTGAATTAAAAAACTAAAATTCTTAAAGTAGCATTCTGTATTAGGTCAGGACCTAAACTCAGGTGTTGTAGCTGCACTAAAACTGAAAAATATCAATAGAAACCTCAACCCAGTTCTAACAATGTGTGGTCAACAGAGAGGAAAGGTGTTATTTACAACATAAACTCAGACATCCCAGCATAGTGAGTCTGAACAGCAGCCAAACACTGTCATTAGAGACTCCACGGGGTCTTTGTCCCTCTTCCTCTGATCCATCTGCTGCAGGGGGACACAGTGCAGCAGGCCTACCATCAACTCCCTGCCACCAGTCTGTTTTACATGTGGCTGGTTGACACAAACGCAGCAGGGGCGGCATTAAGGCCGGGTGGCAGGAGTGGCTCAGCGGCTGTGGCAGCTTTCGCTCTCGTTACGCACACGCCAGCTCATTACAGCTCACCGTGGGGTGATGCTGAAAGAAGGGACCCAGGCCTCCATCGGAAGCACATTGTTTCACAGTGTGGAGGTGGCGATGCACGCCGGGCAGCAGACGCTATTCACCGATGGACCATTAAGGGAGCCTCCAGCCGCAGATCAGGGATTGTCATTGAGCAGTGTGAGGCAATAATGTGTTGTAATTGTCTGCGCTGTGGACGCTGCTCTCATCTGAAAGTTTGAGTTCAATAAGACTTAAGATTTATTTTTACCTTTACCTTTCCTAATTTATTGTGTTTCAAATGACCACATTCATTTAGTGAGGCTTTTAGGGGAGTGTAGTGGAAGCAGCATGGGTTTTTATAGCAGTAATAGAAGCAGCATTTGTAACAGCTGAAGAAATCACAGCAGTAAAAGTAGTAACAGAGGTAAAACAAGAGGAAGACGGCGGTTCTTCTCCTTGTACCTTTGTGTTTTAGCTGCCCTCAGCTTTCATCACTCTATTTATTAGTTGATATCATGCGGCATCTCTAAGAGAACTCAACAAGTTTAACTCCTCCCTTCTGTCAGTGGTGTTTTAGACTAGTGTGAATTTTACTTGATTTCTATGTCAAAGTCTTCAAGGTTTAAAAAATCAATTGCAATACTCTTTGGTCTTGGTAGCATCAAGGTGAGTTTTGGTTGGTATCGGATTCTTGAAAGTCTCTTGATTCTATGGGCGCAAAGCATTTTCGGATCATAGACTATTTCACTGCAACAGCTTTGGTTCAGTCTCTTATATTGATTCTGACTCTGGTTGTAAATTTCAAAGAGGAGACCACCAGGGTTATGACTGTAATCAAAAAGTGTTCAAAACAATAACCTTTTTCTTTTTGGTACTTTATTTACCGATAGTACAAAAATGTCGGTGAATGAAATGAACCATCTTTTTTTTCTTCCATTATGGAGATTATGATTTCAAGACCTACATTGTTTTGGTCGGCTTAACTATGAAGCAAAATTAAATTTAAAGGGACAGTTGGGCCTTGGTAGATGTATGTGCTCTACTCAGCGTCATCCTAGTTTCATGCTGCATTTACAGTTTGGTAAGTTTACGTAAGTCCCAGCAGCAGTCACATGTGAGAGGGTCAACCTAAATTTCTCAGATTGTCAAAAGTTGCAGAAGCAAGACCATGACAACGGCCATCTTTAATCCTATAACACAGGAGCATGCAACCAAAGAAACGGCCACACGTTGATCATCTTTCATCTGGGACTGCCCAAACTCTCGCTGTGTGAATCCAGCATTAGACCTAAAATGAAAACTGCGGTCTCTCTTCAAGTCTGTATTATAACTTCATTGTTTTCACAAAGTTCTCATTATCCTAACCATCCCTTCTAGTTTTCTAAATGTATCTGTTGCCTCAATATGGTAGATTTTACTGATGGAGTCTTAATGACCTATTATCTCTAATGACCTATTATCTTTACACCCTTCAGTTGCTTTAATGTTAATGTCGGTAATTTAAAGAAGAATCTTGAAGTGATCATAAAGGTTTAAAACGCTGTCTCTTCAGGCAGTTTTTTGTCTCTATAGCTGCCATCTAAAATTGCACTGGTCTTCTGTTGACTAAACCCTCCAATCTCAAGGCTTCATCCAGCTCAGTGAACTTGTACTTGTACCATCCACCCTGGGTTTGACAATTTACGAGTTTGATTCTCGCTCCCAGTCTGTGAGTTCAGTCCCCTGTTGGGTCATTGAAGCTCCGCATCATAAAACCGCACCGAGGATTAAAAACCTCTTACAGATGAGTGTGTTGTCTGAGCTCGCTCGCACCACATCTGAGCCCCACTGGAGTAAAGCCAGGGGTAAATTGTGAGGAGATTCTCTGCAAGACCTGTGGGATGTTTCAGTACAAGCAAAGCAAAGAGACTTCAGGAAGTTACTGCTCCAAGCGAGGGAATAGTCAGGTACATAACCCCCCCCAATAAAATGGTGAAATTTGGTTTTCTAGACTTTGTGTTTTGTTCAGACAAACAAACAAGAGATGTTGTTTGGAACGTTCTGTTGGTACAGAGTCAAACAATCTCTTTCTTGTCTTTATAGCTACATATTTAACAGACTTACATGAGAGTTGCATTAAACTTCTAAACTAACTTTAAACAAAGAATTTGTGTAGTTTCCCAAAATGTCAAACGTTCCCTTTAAGTCGAGCAAAGAATCATCAATTAGTTTGTTAGTGAAAAAGTCCACAAACTTTATCCTTCAACTTGCAATGAATTTTAAGAAGGTAAATCAAGCTTCAGGTATTTAATGTGATTGACCTCATTGTTGCATCTCAGATGATCCAGGTAATTCTTAAATAGTTACTTCTGCCAAGGATGGTTATGTTTTTCTTCTGGGTGTGTGTTTGTTTTTTTGAAAGGGTGGGAAACTACCCAAGGAAGAACCCATTACATTTTAGAGAGTATGTGGATCAGTAGGGCAGATCCAGACATTTTTTTCTGCCACTGCGAGATGGGCTCATCGCCATTTCATGTTTGCCTTCCATTCCACTATAGCTGCCCCCCCCTCCCCCCTCCTCCCTGGATCAGGGACCTGCAGTGACATAAAGACAACATTGATTTCCAGGTCAGGTCCAAAGGATTCAACTCAACCTTACTCATAAAAGCTCCATTAGCCCTTGTGCCACAGCAGCTTTATGGCTGCACTATGAGCAATATCAACAACATGGAGTACGCTAAACTAAATCCTACTACATTGGATCTGAAGCTGCTTCCACACGCTGAAGGTCATTTATTTTATTTTCTATTATGAAAACAGCAGGTTTCCGTTTCCTTGACCACAGCAGGATTAAACTGCCACGACTCGATTCAGAGCTCATTTCTCAGTGGAGCGGATCCCTGAGAGGAGGACGTACCTGTCAATGAGACACACCCTCCCGTCACTAATACGGGATTAGACCCGTCACAGTGGTGGGTCAGCAAATCGGATTAAAATGAGAAGATGTACACTTTTCTATTTGTGCTGTAATAAATGTACACAAAATACAAAAAGCCACTCTAAATGCTATATAGTCACAATTTGTGGCTACCAGCAGCTCTGTGAGGCTGTATACTAGAAGCTGCCAACATCAGCATGCTCACATGTTCACAGTAACATTATTGCTAAAAAGCTGAATGTTTAGAGGGTATGTTTATAATAATATTATTTGTTTATAGAGCACTTTTCAAAATTGAGATGAGTGCTTCACAAGGCAGCAATGAAAAACCAAGAAGTCATAAAATCTGCAGAATTAAGAGACAATATTTATAAAAGTTACACAGACATTTAAAAGAAAAAGCTCTCTGAAGAAGGGACTTGATAGAAATGACCGAGTCAGCTGATCTGAATTCCTCGAGCAGATCCTTCCAGAGCCTCGGGACCCTGACTGCAAATGCTCTGTCCCCCTCTGCTTATTTTGGGTCTTTTACCATATTTGGTCATAAACTAAAGTATCAAGCAAATAAACATTTACACCGGATCATGAAAAAAGAGAAAAGTTAGAGGATCATCTAAGTTAGAACAACTTATCCTGTGGGGACATGATACAGTACATAGCGTTCAAATGCACAAATATAAAAGGGGCACGGCTGGAGGGAAAAGTCAGGTTATCATTATAGTCATAAGAATGAATTATCTGGCAACCATGAACATCTGTAGGAAATTTTACGCCAATTCAACCAACAGAAGTCGAGATATTTCAGACTGGACCAAAAATACTTGACCCAACGACAGACTGATATAAAATAAATAATATCAGGCTGCCAATTATTCTGCTGGTAAATTCATTAAACAGGGGTTTTCTTTATCATTATGAGTGTTGCAGTCTGTGCTGCATTATGTATTCATCTAAGAGCATCTTTAAACTATCACTGTGTGAGCTCCTGTCACTGCATCATCATCTCATCTCCCCAGGCAGCAAAGTCACTCAGGCAGAAAATTCATTTCTGCAATGAAAATATACTACATAACACTTAAACCACTTAAACACGCACTGTACTTCAATACGTACACACACGTTTTCCAAGAGAGGAGGTGGAGGTCCTTGTGCAGAAGCTGTTTGACTTTGGTCTCTCCCACTCTGAGTGCACTGGTCTAACTTAAGGCCGCAGGAACAAAGAGGGGAAAAAACAGTGTTTAAAGTCACAGTGGGGTCAACACGACACAACACCAGGAAAACACACAATGGGCCAAACCACCTCTTCTCCCGCCTGATGGAGGGAACACGAGCCAGAAATTCAGGCCAAATACATAATTAAAAGGGTGATGAGGTGATCTGATGTCTGATCTGTGGATAAATTGTTGATCCAGTTTGTAATAAAATCAAACTACCGCTTAATCACATGGTTCCTGTGGAGCAGGACGAAGCCAGAGGTCGGAGTCAGACGCCTTTATACAGTTACACGTCCTCTCTCCGCATTACACAGGGATCATTTAAAAGATGCTCAGGAACAGTGTGGTCATATATGAACTGTGAAATTAGGGTTGGGGCTTGTAGAAAGAGCAAATGTATCTAACTCCAGCATGAACTCACTAAACGTGATATGACATTCTCATTATACTGACTTGAGACTCACCACACACAGTGAAAGGAGGGAGAATCACGAGTTGTTTTTACCGGGGATGTGTTGCAGGACAGAGGCAGGAGGTGATCGATGCAGAACACAAGGACGCGTCCATTCAGGCACCAGGGAGCAGCAGTCGAGGTTCACTTCAGGTTACTAATGGCTTAAGTTTTAGCAGAACTGTGTCCTGGCACCTACTTCACAGAAAAAGACATTTCCGAAACTAAAAGCACTCACACCTACACAACTGCCTTTTCACAGCTGTCAGGACTAAAACACAGTTTGAGAAATATGAGGCAATATAGGTTTTATGTATTGGACTCTGATCATCCAGAAATTGTGATGTACAACTTTGTATTTTCTTTTGGCATTTTCTGAAATAAAGATGAATTATGTCATGGAGGAAATAATCAGCAGGTTCATCAATAAAAAAAATGTGTGTGAGCTGCAGCTCAAGAATGATTCCCTCCCTCTTCAAGTTCAGATAATCAGTGTTGATCACAACCAGTCTGATCAGTCAGAGGTTTTCTCCACATTAAGGTGTACAGTGTCATCTGGTGGATCTTTTCATACTGCAACTCAGTGCTAAGGTTTCTGTGAACTTCCAAGTTTTAACCACATCAATACATAGCCTCTTATATGCAAAGACGTTCTATGTAAATGCTAAAAAAAACCATTTAGAAACTAAAATTCAGAGAATTTTTTTACAGTGACAAAAAAAACACAAACAAAGACAATGCAATTTAAATTCCTGGTATTTATTAAATGCAAGATTCAGTTGTGTGAACAGACCAGTTCTCAAGTGACACCTGGTGTTTGAGCGATTTAAGAGAATTTGTGGCCTTCACCAATTATCTTCAAACAACATTCACAAGTGTCCAGATGGTCTGTTGTACGAGTCATGAACAGACACACTGACCTGTCATCACAGGGCTAAACAATCTTGTTTGTTTCAAGGATTCCAGTGAATGAATTTGGACTCTACATATGATACCAAAATGGATTCAATGAAAAATATCTATACTAAGCTTGATATACAATTAATATTCTGTTCATCGTATCATCATGGTTTGCCAATTTACTGAGAGATTTCTTTAGATTTCTGTATTTATATTGCCATACTTGGTCAAAGCAGTTTATCTAATTAAGTTGGTATTTTCTCACTCCTCTGGCTGCCTCAGGACCTTTGTGCAGGTTGATGTCTAGCATCACCCTCTAGCATCCGACAGTGTGACACTAGGCTGCAATATTCTTGCGACAAGAATAAGAAAAAGGCCCAAAACTAAACAGCAGTATTATTTACAAATCCTAATATGGTCAGGTCACATAGAGTTCCTGTAGAAGGACAACATGTCATCCAGACTCTGAGAAGAACCCTGAGGGGGCTGCTGAGGCTGGCTGTGCTGTGAGGGCACGGGGGGCTGCTGAGGCTGGCTGTGCTGTGGGGGCACGGGGGGCTGCTGAGGCTGGCTCTGAGGCTGAGGCGGATACTGGGGGACATACTGGGGTGGATATTGGGGAGGAAACTGGGGTGGATACTGGGAGGGATAGTGAGGAGGTACGTGAGGTGGACCAGCAAACTGGGCAGGATGAGTAGGAGGAAATGGGGAATAAAATGGAGGAGGAGGAGGATACTGGGGATTGAAAAGAGGAGCAGACGCAGGGGCTGAAACAACATGGGGCTGTGAGGGTGGTGGCTGTGACGTGGTCCGTGGCGGTGAAATGGGTGGATCATTTTGTTGAGGTAGAGGTGGTGAAGCAGCAGGTTCAGGCTGAGGTTTTGGTTTTTCTTGACTCTCAGAGATTTCTCCAGGGCCCTTTGACCACTTGAAGGACATTTTGGATTTAGTCTCCGGAGTTTTATTCTTCCATGGTGCATGTTTTTTCCCATCAGAGAAATATGCAGAGGGAGGAGCAAAGTCTGACTCTCGCTCATCCCGGCGCCGGCTTTTCCATTCGCTAAACATAAACTCTGCAAGAAAAAACAGACAAAACAGCTGTTAGGGAAGCAAATATTTAGATCATGTGCAGATGTATAAGACAGGTGAGTAACCATATCTTTAGATACCTAAAAACAAACATGGTTATAGCGCACATAATCACTTTGTCAGTTTGGACAAAGGAAGGAAATGTAAATCAGTCATTATAAATATCTGTTTTACTCAGTTAAACTTTAAGATCACTTCTTTTACATCTATCTAAATATCTGAAAAGTAAAAGTCCTACTTGTGCAAAACACTAACTCACTTGATCCACCCCTGGTTCCAACATACTCCCGATGTAAGGTGATGATCAGCAAGTTAAAAATGCACATTTACGTAATACAGTAGCAGTTACCTTTGCCTCTGTCCCACTCTCTGACATGAGGAACTCCTGGTTTAGTGTCCTTCCTTTCCTGGATCTCAACTTCCACCCTCTTCACAGTACTGACCTCAGGACATCCCTCTGGTGGCGGTGGGGATCCCATCAATTTACTTTCATCTTCCTCTGCTGGGGGACAAGAAATTACACTTATCCTTTAATATCATTGATGAGATCATCAGTATATAGTATACAAGGTGACTCCCATAGGCTGGATTCTTACCTTCTTTCTCCTCGTCTCTGTCTTCTTCTTCAGTGCCATCAAGCTTGGTCTTCTTCTTCCTCTGCCTTACCTTGGCCAATCTGGCCTGCAGGATGGCCTGCCTCTTCCCCTTCAGTCGTTCTCTTTTATTGCGCTGCTCTGTTGTCTGAAGAACAGGACAGATGCAAGAGAGAAACAATATAGATCAAGCAATTTTTTGCAAGCACACCTAGCTTTTAGGGGAATGAGAGATGGGCCTTTAATTGGTTTAGTACAGGTAATGCTAAACACACCCATGATTGATTAAAAGACTAAATACAACACCTTTGAAGTCCCATTCACTGGTGCCATGTGATATAGACCATGATCATCAATATAGAACCCTGTGTGTGTCAGGAGATCAGGAGCTCACCTGGTCTCTGAGCATGTCCAGAGTATCTCTCTGCTTTCTGCGATGCTCTTTATCCTGAGAAAACGCAAAGTATCCAACACCAAGCTCTCGAGCCTCTGAGATGAACAAACACACAGAACTTTTTCATACTTTTCTTTTTTACAGCAAAAGACTTGTAAATCAAAACCCTTAGTTTCAACTAAATGCAGAAAGGTTCTGGAAATGATTTGATAGTAACCTTGTCCCCGGATATCCTCGTAGTGGACTGGTCCAACAGGCCTCTTCATAGCCTCCTCTTCCTCCATCTCCCACTCCTGCCTCTGCAGCTCTCGACGCATGTCCTCTGAGAGTAAAGTCTTCTCAGATGAGGATTTCCTATGTGGAATAATTATATCCGCTAAGAATTACAATGGTCAGCATGACAAAGATCTAGTCTTCTATGTTTCTAAAAGTTTGCCTGTAACTTAAAAGTGTTACTTATTTGTGGAATTCTTAATTTACCCTTTTCCTGTAAGGTCATGGTCCATTTTCTTAAAATCTGGCAGGTCTTTCTTCATGCATCTTCGAGATCGGCCCCAAGCATCCACATAGTCCACCCTTCAGAAAATCAACACATAAGAAAAACAGTGTACTAACATGCAGCCAGACTTGTGCTTTCATGATGAATACAGTTTAATAATTATTATTTATGCTGCTGACACTTTGAGAAGGATTTGTAGTAGAGATTTTATTAATAAGATGGACGTATATTACTTGAAGCAACATAAAAACAAACTACATATTTCCAAAATGCAAACCCATCAAGATTAAGACATTACCATTCCTCATCTGGGTTTCCAGGAGCAGGTATAGGTGTCGAGCTGTCTTCCTCTTCATCTTTCTCCGTGTTCCTCTGTGCAAATGTTTCTCTCTTTTTGTCAATAATCTTCTGCGTGAAATCAACCAGGAACAGACCCTCTGTCTCTTCATCTGACATGATATGACACAGCAAGTTAGGTATGGCACGAGCAGATTTTGTAATGCAACCGAATATCAGGAGAGTTTGATTTAAACTTCACCGACCTGGAAAGTCTCCTTTGGTCATTTGCTCGTAGAGTTTGGCCTTCTCCTCCAACCTGCGCCTGTAGCGAGAGCAGGGGTGAGGAGTGAGACGTTTCATTCATACGAGTGCCATGGCAGTGAATCCTCTGCTAATGTGTTGAACTCACCTTGATGTATCAAGACTTTTCTGCTCCTCGTCCAGCTGCTCTGCATCTTTCTCCGCCCGAGCGGAAACACCCGGGTTTGGTTTGCTCCAGACACTCGGTTTCTACACAGGAGGATCAGGACAAAATGTGCTGAGTATGGTGTTTTCTGCCTGAGATTAAAAGGTCAGATATGTCACACACACTGTACCTTCACGTTGGATTTAGATTTCGATCCGGCTCCAGCATGTTCTTGCCCGAGTTTATCCTGCTTGAATTGTTCCTGCTTCCTGTACAGCTCAGCTTTAAGGTCCACTAACTGTAAGAAACACACAACATCACCGAATATAGACAGAAAACCACCTGGAACTGTTTTAACACAACTCTGTGTATCTGCTAATGGTTTAGCCGGGTAGCTAACGTTAGCTTTTAATATAGTTAAACGTCACACAGCCAAACAGGGTCCAACATTTTAATTGTAAATGTAGGAAACTCACCGAAGAAGCCGTCACGTTGAATTGTTTCTTCTTTTTGTCCATTTTTATGATTTCTTTTCCTCCTTAAACATCAGGCTACTGTTGTGTGTTAGCCTCGCTCACTTCTTCGTTGGTGTTTCTCCCGCTGGCGAAATGTGGTGTAAGCGCCAACTAGCGGAGTCACTCGTGTAACTACAGCACCGTCTCTCTGAGATGGTATTAACCCTGAGGGAGGAAACAGCAGCACAATCCAAGACTCACTAGATCCAGTGTTTCTGTCAGACAAAAAAAACCAAATGTGTTTAAATGTTTGTAGAAAACGTTTTAATATTTGTACCTGATGATGTCATAGTGGATCAGCCTCCATCTCTCATACAGGAGGTCTCCTCAGCTGATGCACTACAAGTATGACCTCCAGCAGAGGTCTGGAGTCATGAAATCAAGGTCATCATCAGCTCCAGTTAAGATCCTCTGACCTGCATCATTGTACAGCATCTACAAATGAAAGCCTGTATGGTAAATGATCTGTAGCAGGGGATCAAACCACCAACCTTTTGGTCCGTGGACGACCCGCTGATCCACAGCCACCTCCTTATATGCCTCAGTGTAAATTCAAATGGTGAGTATTTACTCTGATAGAATTTATCATCCTATAATCTTTGTGATATTATGAATCCATAACAATGATTTATAAAGGGCGTTTATTTGCTATAAAAGGAGCTGATGATACTTCCACTGAAAGCAAATCCTTCAATAAACATAACTTATATCCAGGTCACATGTGGAATTATTTGTTATACAAGTAAACCATGTGTGAATAACTAAAACTCTGTCTTAGATTAAAGTGGAGCTATTTGACATCTAAAATCTAAAGATGTACACTTCGCATCATCATGTCAAAAAGAAGCATTAACTGGTAACTGAGGAGGACTGAGAAGAGAACTGCTGTAGCTTTGTTTCTGTTTATTTCAGAAATGTAAATGCAATCAGATTAAAAATGTAATCAGCTGTGGTGTAACTGTGTTGACATAAGTTGCAGTGTTCACGCTGAACAAACACTATTGGTGATTGGTATCAGTCCATTAAGTAATAGACAAGTTCTCAAATATTCTCGTACACATGCAGAATAGACTAGATCTCTGTGACTGCAATGCTATTACCCTCATTACCCAACTGAATATAATAGATGATTAGCAGGTCAACAGAGAAATGTCCACTTTGTTATCAATTCAAACATTTGAACAGTCCAATGCTTCCTAGATATGACAGCACAAGTATCTGTTACCATTCTGTTGAATGCATTTTAAATCTGCATGAAAGGGGATGAAAGTCAGGCTATAAAAGGAGAACTTACAGGTGTCAGTGTCAGATTTAGAGCAGCAGATTTGATTTGAAATCTTTTAACACTCTATGTTGCTTCATCATTTTGCAGCGGAGACTTTGGTTCCACCATGTTTTTGAAAAGAAACACCCGGCTGCTGGTTGTTCTACTCTGTTTTCTGACCTTGTGGTGCAAGTCGACCAGCGCAGGCTCCAGTTTCCTCAGCCCTTCACACAAACCTCCGGTAAGATGCTTTCTGGGGCTCATCATGAAACAACAGTTAAAAATAGAAAAGTGAATCCTCCCATGAGCTTCACTTTCAACATTACTCAATATACCATAATGTAGGACTTGTTATTTCTTTGTTTTAAACTGATCTTCCAGATATCAATATTTTACTTGTTCAGTTTTCAGCCTTACAACGTTCCAAGTGTATCTAAACTCCTGCCACTGAATCCACTCTTTGATTTCCAGCAAGTTTCAAAATATTATCTGTTAATGAGTACATTTGTGCTGAGAATGGTGTTATGACTAAAAGGTATTGTTTTCTATAATTTCATGGTTGTGATTCTAAATTTGTCAGGTGGAGTCAAAAGCTGTGATATGGATAGTGCAATCATAGCTAGAACTTCAGATACAGTGACTGCATTGTGTTCTCCAGTGTAGCTGTATTTGTTACAATCATGATATATCTGGTTTAAACACAGAAGGGGAAACCTCCGAGAGCCGGACGCCAAATCACAGAGGAGCAGAATCAACCCACCGAGGAGCACCCCATCACTGTGAGTGGAAAACATCACACTCATGACAACAGCACAGCACCAAAAATCATCCCTGTGTCTTTCTGATCTTAAGCAGGTGAGTGCCCCATTTGAAATTGGCATCACCATGACACCAGAGGACTTTGAGGAGTACGGCGTGTTGCTGCAAGAGATCGTTCAGCGTCTGCTGGGAAACACGGAGGCAGCAGGTACACACACAACCCCCTCTGTAGTTGTTTCCCCCTGGACCAATGCATAGTAAGATAATGAAACTTACAATTTTATAATTTTTAACTATTGTCTCTTTTTGTTTCAGAGAGACCATCTTAACTTTGAATATTATGGACAAGATTGGCAGATTTACCTTTTTATTTCTTTAAATTTCTACTTCATTAGATAGTGATCATTGAAATATGAGTAAAAGTGTCAGTTGCCTTAAAACATTGTTACTCACACTGTTGGTAGTTAATCTGTACAATTAACACATGTTCATCAAGTGAAACTATGAGTAAGTCTATTTTCAGAGCTTTCAACCACATCTCAGTGCCACCATCAGTGATAAAGATGGCTGTTAAAAATAATAAAGATGTTAATATCAATTCAATATTGATGTATATGAAACTTGAGTTTGAATTAATTTGTCAAACTATGGTTCTCATTCATAAACTTAGTGGTGAGATTTAAGTCTCACATAGGCTTCCATTATTAGGTCACCGTCATCTGACATTTAACACAATTTAATTACTCGTATTCATACCTATATGATGATCTACACCCACTCTGCAGTATGGAATATAACATAAGTCTTTATTTGTCTTCAGAGACTTACATGTGGTGGTAAAAATAAAGCATCAACTGACATTTCGTCTCCGTCTCATCTCTGAGCAGGTCAAGATTATGGGTGAAATGAGGAATTAGAAAGAGATGGAAGAACAGATTGGTTTGTTTTTTCCCTTTTAATCAGGACACACAATTGACAGAGGCTTCCAGGTCATGGATTTTGTGATAAACCTTTGTATTATGCAGCATTCAGAAATAAAAACAAAGAACATTCATTCACTTTCAAATTGAACTGCATCTTTGAATGAAAACTCTCTCGTTGACTAAGTTTAACTGCATTCTGAGGGTGTCTACCTTTTACCAAGCACAGAGGGAAATGTTGTTGTTTTATTACTGTTGAGAACATTGAATTACTCCCAGAACAAGTCTGCAAAACTTCCTGTTTGAATCTCAGGAAGTAGGTCAAACAACAACACACACACTGTTTTGACGCCCAGTGACTGTCCTGCGTTGCACCTTGTCACCTTAATAAGCACTGATATAGAACCGAGAATCAAGAGTGCTCTGTCCTACAAGCTGCAAAAACACCTGGAAAAAGAGGCTTTCATTAGCAAAAAGAGGAACATGTGTATTTTAACACATCCCTCGTTAGACCAGATATACACGAGAGCTCTATTCATCTTCTATTAATCCGCAGATGGCAGACTGGAACTGCCACATCACAAGGCGCCCGGGTGAGTCACTGTCAAAATAAAAAGCACTCAAACCAAATGTGAGAGGCGAACACTGTGGAATCGAAGCAGGCTAATGGACCAGTCTCACCACCTCTACCTGTCTTCAGTAACAAATCAGCTTTGCCCGAGGCAAGAATTACACATGTTCACTGTGTTTTGGAATATAAGACAAGATGGTGAATCTTATCTTTACTCTTTTCACTTCACATGTTCATGTGCTCTTGAATCAGTATTTATGTTAATGAGAACGTAAATAAAATACAATGAAAGCACTAAGGATTTAAGGCCTTTAATGTATCTGCACTGCATCAAATCAAACTACGCCGAGAGCAGATAACTCAAACATACAGTCACATTTCAACAAGGCAGAGCAACACACCGAGAACACAAATTAAAACTAGAACTTCTTATTAATTAATTTCTTCAATGAACAACCACAAAATATAAATCAGATAAACAATAATGTACAGTATCTCTGTCAGACACGTTCAGGCATTTTTTTGTATTTTATTTTGTGAAATATTCAGACTGCTCCTCCACACAGCAACATCTCTCTATACAGAGGATTTATAAATCTTGAACAAAAAGCCACATAAAAAATGTTTATGCGTCACAAACCAGTTGCAGAGTCGCTGATTTCTATCTGGCCCATCGTGTCTGATGATCAGATTCCGTACAGTTGAGTGGTGTTGTTTCGGACCGTGGAGAGGACGGTGGCCATGTCTTCTCCCTTCAACAGGCTCAGCTCCTGCAGAGTGTGGATGCCCATTCCAGGATGTGAAAACCGACAGACAGCTTTACTCACCTGTTAACAGTGAGACACACTCATATGTATGCAGTCATAATTTACTCCCGGTTTAAATGTACCAGTGGTGTTGATTCATCCAGAGGTTTTTGGTTAATAGGTGGCAACAGTTGAATTTATTATTATTATATCAATATATCTTGTCTCTGTCACTTCTTGGTATTTTGAAAGAAAATTAAAACAATCATGGGCTACAACTAAAACCAAGACTAACGCACAAATGTCTTTAAGCATGTTAGTAGCATCTAATGACAAAATTAAATAATTTACAGTTATAAATAATATTAACAGTTGGGGAAAAGCCTATTAATTATAAATGACACTGAAGCAGTGTTTAGGTTTTTCTATGGCCTTAATATAAACAGACCTGTCTTGGCAGGAAGTACGGTGCATCTGTCTCCAACACAATGCGGTCCAGAGGGATCCGGCGGACAGCATTTCGGGCCTCGGTGGCACTGGAGTACGTGATCAAGGCTGTGAAGCCCACGTATAAGTTGGGGAACTCCGTCAGGAAGGGCTCGATCACTGGATAACTGTTTGTGAAGCAGTGTCTGGAAACAACGCAAGGAGTCAAGAGAGAAAATTCTCTGATTAAATGTGCAACAGTTAAGGTTATAGAGGGAGATTAATGAATTACATGTCTTAGATGTGGCGGAAAAAAAATGCCAATAAATGATGTCAGAATGGGGTTTGATTCTATAAGGGGGAGGATTATAAATTTAAATGGAACAAAAAATAATTATATATGTACAATAAAATGAGAATAACAAGTCTATTTTCCACAGCACACACCTGTGAATTTTATATTCTCTGGGAACACACTTCTTCATGATGACCAGTAGATCGTCATCTGCGTCTCTGCAGTGGATCACCAGCGGCTTCTTCATGGCCACGGCCAAACGCAGCTGACGCTCAAACACCTTCTCAGAGAAGCAGAGAAACAAAACAAGACGCAAAAAAATCATTATTGCACAAAATCATTATTCCATTAAACACAATACAGGTCAGAGTACTTCAAAATTAGAATACATGACTATCTAGGTCAACACAAACTGTTTATTTATATCAATTTGATACATACCTCTTTTTGCCTGGAGGTGTTAGTTGAGTTTTTGTGCGAGTAGTCCAGCCCCATCTCACCAAATGCCACAGCTTTTGGATGTCGCATAGCCATCAGTATGTTGCGTTCTTGGACACTTGAGTATTCCTTGGCAAAGTGGGGGTGGCACCCAAATGCCCCCCATACCATGTCTTCATTCAGCAAACCCTCCCACAGGGCCTCTTTCACCATGATCCGAGGGTTGCAGAAGTCGGCAATACAGCCTCTGTACTCTGAAGGAAAGCTGCTCTGGTACAGCCTTCGAAAACTGCTGAACGGTCCGCGGAAGCCAAGTTTTCCATAGAGCATGTCTATATGGCAGTGTGTGTCTATGAAACCAACCTGATTGTCCAGGTTGGGGGAACTGGTCCACGCAGATTCTGCCCCCAGGGAAAATCTTCTCTTGGGAGTGCCACCATGAGTAAAAGAGTAGGGGGGGTAATGAATGTTAGAACCAGCGTCTGACTGCCTGCGTGTCGTTGATCTTGAGTAAGGTTTGGATATTCCTGTATTTGAGATGAGTGGTAGAGCAAAGGGTTCATTCATGTTGCAGGAGCGGAAAGTCTCAGTCTTTGAAGGGCCAGTGTTTGGTGGCTGCAGCTGCTTAGAGGAGATAAAAACTGTCCTCTGCGGCGATGAGAAAGTCTCAATGTCCTCAGTAGCTGCACTGGTTTCATGAGGGGACATAAAGGGGAAAGGGGACGCAGTAGATCCCCGATGTTTAACTGAAGGACTCTGGCGTTGTTGGCCATCAGAAGAGCCCTCCTGATGAGTCATGAAACAACAAGAATCTGGGATATATTCCAGAGTAGGGAGGGACGAGTCGCAACCATCTTCAGGCTCATTTTCTGTATCTTGAGAAGTGGTCTCGACAAATACAGAGTCCTGAGCAACAGACCTCCCAGGTGAGTCCTCTCCTTCCAGCACAACACGCTGTAAAACATAAAGAAATAGAGGAAAACATTACAAACTAGAATGGCACTCAGTAGAGCCATTCCTTCTGCTAAGGCCCATCAGTCGCCTTAAATTCAATCAAGCTGCATCAAAGGGTACACACGTCTCTTACACATGCCTGCTTATTTTTTATTTTAAATCAAGATCCAGGAATTAAATATTGAATCAAATATTTTTGTCACTAAATGATCAAAACAAAGCTATAAGAAAAGACAGGTTACTAAGTGTTGGTTGACTTACCCGTTCAGTTGTTTTCAGATCAGAGCTGTCACCTCGGGTCTCTGTGTCCTCCCACATCTCAGGGGGGAGGAACCAGTTGTCTTTGGATTTTGAGCTGTTAATATCAACGACAGTTCTGTCAAGTGATGCCGGACTCTGCACTTCAGTCTTCACTGGTGAAGGCACAAGTGGCAAAGACACTTCAGTCTTTGGGATGTTAGAAGGGCTGCGTCTTGCATTTGTGCCGTCAAGAGCAGCTAACATTGCCATCCTGTAGATGGCCTCTGATCCCTCTTGGGACGTCCTCTCCCTCTTCTTCAGGATAAATGAGTGTGATGGAGGTGGTGACACCTGCTGGTCGTCAGTGGATTTCAGCTGCTTGGGTGAGTTGCCCATAGGTTTTTGCTGATGGTTTATGTGCGACAGGAAAAATCAACACGTCATTTCTGAACATAATGCATGAGAAAGCACATAGGAGTCAATGGGTAGAGCAAAATTTCAAGTAAAGATTTACCTTTGAAGTAGTGAATGTCTCATAATTTCTTCTGGACAGCTTCCTCAGCTTATCTTTTCCCACAGAGGGAACACTTTTATCCAGCACCTCTGCTTTTCTCTTGGGGGTGTCCAGACTTAGTGCTTTAAAGGCCTCAGGTCCTGGAGAGTCACTGTGGGATGAAGTGTTTGAATCTTCATCTGGCGACATATTCCTGCGCGATGGTGTGTCTGAGCCAGCTTCTCTCCCCTCAAGATCTGCGGGTGAGGTGGCTGCTTTTCGTCGCCACTTGAACGTCAACTTCTTTCTGCTACTGTCCATGTTTATGTTCCTAATTAAATATAAAAACAAAAATGAAATGAATTAACAGTTCTGTATGACCATCAGGCATTTCCTGTAAGACTGTGCATTTGCTGATTTTGTTAGTGTTCACAATCTGCAGCATCTGTAACGTTTGTTGATCATCATGGGTCCGGCTTTATTTCCTAATCCCTAAAGCCTTATAACACCAATATTTGTATTAACTGACCATGGCTACAGGGTCATTCCATGCCAAATCATCATACCTTTAGTCCACACCATCACAGATTTTGATAAAAATCTGGATTCCACCCATGTTATATTTCTTTGAGCAGACTATCTAGAGGCCTGGGAACCCATCAACAGAGTCGTACTTTGTTATTTTGCATGTGCCTGACCATGCACTGATGACTATCTGCTGTTCAACAACATTGGAAGGAGTTACTGATGTGATGACGAAACTTCCTTGAGGTCTTGATGACATTACAGGCTAACTTTCACCAACTTCAATAATTGTAAGATACAATTGTAGAGCTAAAATATAAAATAAAAAAATCTGAGCAATGTCTCCATAACTGAAATAAAAAAGGGATATAGTTTCTCATATGACCACATTTCATTAGGGTCTCTGTCATGGACTGACACAGGGCTGGGAGATATGGCCCAAAATTACATAAAAACTAAAAATGTTATGTCACTTGATATCAATAATGATCACAATAAATGTCACATTATTAGTTTCAAGGCT
Source organism: Hippoglossus hippoglossus (assembly GCF_009819705.1). Lineage (NCBI taxonomy): Eukaryota > Metazoa > Chordata > Actinopteri > Pleuronectiformes > Pleuronectidae > Hippoglossus > Hippoglossus hippoglossus. The sequence continues at coordinate 15,726,244 of NC_047155.1, forward strand.
GATTTTTGCTCCAGAGAGAGGGTTGTGATTTTAAACTGTTGTTTAGTAGCAGACAATGATAAACAGAAAAACATTTTACACATCTGAACCAGATCAACTATGTGTTACACCTCTTCACTGTGCTAATATTGATATATTATAAATAATAGTCTTTTTGCTATGGGTCACATTTGTTTTCTAATGCTTATTGTTATATTTCCCAGGCCTAGAATGACCCCTACACTCCACAGCATGTGATTAGCCCCAGGGCTGTTTTATCAGATGAACACCACAATGGTGTCCATCCATTTTAAAATAAAATTTAAATGTAAAACTGTAAAACTTTGGGCCTGAGATGCAGCAGAACATTGTCTGACACACCGGAGACCAATGAGACCGTTAGCTTTAGCTTAGCATCTCTACTCTAGCCAATCAACTGGCTAACTGCTAGCATTAGCCGTTTTTCCACGTGCTTCAAAAAGCAGCTCAGGGAGTAAATACCGGAGTTGGCTCATGTCAGAAGCGTAAAGGAGACTTTACACATAGTTATCACACTCACACCTCACTAGTTAGGTTTCATACATGGATATAACGAACAGTTGGTGATGAAGAGCAGTGGAGTTACCTCTCAGGTGCAGCAGGTGCGTCACAGTGACGAAGAGGAGCTTCCTGACGGCGGGTCAGTCAACGCGTCTCTGTCCGGGAGCCTCAACAACTTTGAGCTGATTAAGTTTCTGAACAAAAACAACACAGGAAAACCTGTGTTGGATTGATTAATAAATATATGGAAGACCATACGTCCATATTGAATAAATAGATAAACACATAGCTAACTAGATAAAGAAAGAAATAGTTTGTCCTGTGAGTCTGTCCAAATCCATCATAAATCATTTATTGAGATATAAGATGAAATATAAAGTACTAACTGAAGTACTGAGCATATTGATGTGAGTGTTTACAATATTACACAGTTTAATCACAACTTGAGTTATGTCCTGCTTTTTCAGATATGATTTAAGTGATGATGGTCATGTGTTTTGTGTGTTTTGTGTGTTTTTTTTTAATCAATCTTGCCCATTTATATCATAGTTATTGTGTATCTCAGTCCTGCTAGACTACGTCCATCTGGTGTTGACAGTTCAAAAATGTCTGTGTCACAATGTTGTTTTTCACATGATCCAACTCAGCATATAATCCGTCATGGTGGCATTTATCGTCTGATTTATGGTTTTATTTGATTTTATATATTTTTTATAGAGCACTTTTCAAAAATCTAAGTTACAAGGTGCTCTACAAGGGCAGCAAAATAAAACAGTCAGGTCATCAAATCATGAGCACAGAAAAAATTAAGGAATGACAAATGTTAACAGACTATATTCATTTGAAAGAACTCTAAAAGACATACAATTATTCGATATAATTGAATAAAAATTCAGCTAAAATCAGGAAAGGCTCTCCAATGAAATTATGTTTTAACAAGGGATTTAAAAGAGATCACTAACACACATGAACTAGTGGCCCATCATGCCCTATATGCCAAAAGCTACACATAGTGCGTCTATTATCATAATAATAATAATAGGAATAAATTAATTTCTGCAGGAAAATAACCTTGCAGCTCACAGTGATTGGTCAGACACTGTATGCTATCATTGATATGTTCATAGTTTTTAGCATACAGTAGATATACCACACATTTTATATGTAAATAATTATAAACACATTATTGCAGGGACTCTGAATTTTTTTATTTGCACGTATATTCTTTCAAACTGACAACAAGCACATCACTCTTCAGAAAGCAAAAACTGCATCTTGACAGCTTTTTAACTGTGTTCATCTTTGGTAGAGTGAAGATTCATCGTAATAACCTCAGAGTGGAATCATCTGGTTCATTTAAGTCATTTAAGCAAATCTACACAGAAGATTTAAAGAATCTGAGTGACCCTCATCAGACTTTTGGTAATCCCAAAAAGGTCTTGTAGGCACCGAAGCTGTATCCTTTACCTGTAAAGAAGGAATAAAGATGCATCTGTGTTCTGGCCATGGAATAAGGGACACACGTTACTCTATTCTGTACAATGCAAGATGCATAGTCCTTTATAAACACTGCTAGTGACACACGTTCAGAAGTCTATAATCTATTTTATGAAATACGGAGCATGGTGATTATTACATATATACTGTAGATGCAGCAGATTTTGATCATGGCACTCAATCACTAAGCCCACTCAAAAATGAGTATAATAGGATAAAATACAAAGGTCTGTCCTGCTGTTCACAACAATGCACCAGTGCTTACAGCACTGCTTACAGCAATTAACTGTAAGCTGCAAAACCTTGAGTGTACAGGGGGAATGCTGAGCAGCCGAATCAGGAATAGGATATGTATGGGTCTCACTCACATATGAATATGCACGTCACGCATTCCCCTATAGGTGACACACGCTCTGTATATCTGACACATTGCAGTCAAAGCTTGGATCATCACTTACAAGTTGGAGCCTTGCTCTCCACAATCCAGTAGCAGAATCCCATCCTGGCTCGGTTATTGAACACGTTGCTGTACTGGGGCATGTTTTGAGGTGAGGTTTTTTTATGGTTGATGCCTACAGAGGACCATGTGATAGTGAAATGCGCAGGGAAGCAAATAAAACAGAAATATTTAGACTCTTGTTAATGTGGGACCTACCGTAGGCTCGCACCGTGGAGGGGATGTGAACAAGAGCTGCAGGTTCGTCCCGAGTCAGAGCAGGTAACAGGCTGCTGGTAGTGTTGTTTGATTCATACACTAGGGTATATAATAAAACCAATTTAAAGACAAATGTTCCTTTGTAACATGCAGTCTATCCAGAGCTCTGTTTGTACTGGGCTCCAGTTTTATTTGATTACCTCCACCAAGGATGTTATGTTTTCACCCCGGATCATTGAATTGTTAGATTTTTCAGCAGAATTATACAAAAACTACTGAATGGATTTTGAAGAAACTTAGTAAATGGATGGGATATGGGCAGAGAAAAAAAGGCATACAGTTTTGACGAAGATTGAGACAAAGAGGTGGAACACTTTCTTTAACATTTTGAATAGTGCTTTTTTAAATGAAAACAATCAAATCTATTTAAAGGACTGATATCTCTGGGTGTGAGTATTTGGGTTGATTGAATTTAAGGGGACTGGCATTGGTGGAGGTTTGTGCTCTACTGTGTCTGTTAATAGGATCATTTGTACAAACCTGTGTCCTTCAGCAAGGCAGCTGGGACTGATGTAAGACAACCTGGTACCTATAGGTGGGGATAACATCACATAGTATCACATGAATACAAAGTAGGTTATGTTTTTGTTATTAATAAACCTTGAGTGTTGAGTCCAAACGTAGGAAACGTTTTTTTCTTCAATTTATCTTACCATTGTTTTCATTTTGCTCCAGTGATCTGTCTGGAGATGTGGAAACATCACTGGGTGACTCCTTGGCCAGAAAGTCAAACTGCAGTTAAAAAGAGAAGGATCATTAGCATCAGTTAGCCTCAGTTCACTCTGTTGAACTTGAGTCACATCATCCACAAACACTGGATCTATAAACGTGTGTGAGACAGTGAACAAACACTTACTGCTCTCGCCTGAAACGACTCGAGTCCCATGTTTTTTTCTTTTCCTGCATGTTTTTATTAATACTGCACTCGGTTCCCGTCGTCTCACACACACACACAAACAAAGATGGGTTTTGTTACGTTGTCGCTTAGCAACATGTTTTGCAACAGTACCCCTGCTGCGATAACCCGGAGAACTTCATGTGCTTGATATCAGTGAATTACAAAGATTACAGCAAAGAAATGACCATAGATTGTTCAATAAAAATCTACTTCTTGTTTTTGACATCACTGAGTTATTTCTAAATCATCAATCAGCAGATAAATTGATAAAACACACTGCTGAATATTCAACTATAAGCCACCTCGGGTATCTGATAATATGTTGTGTGTTCAATTCAATTTCAGTTTTATTTGTATATCGCAAATCCTAATATACATTATCTCAAAGCACTTTACATAGAAGGTGAAGACCTTAAAAATTATAGAGAAACCCAACAGTTCCCACAGTGATAGAGCGCTTTGGCAACTGTGGAGGCAGAAAACCCCCTCATTTACTGGAAGAAACCTCAAGCAGAACCAGACTCAATGAGGGCGGCCATCTGCCTCGACCAGTTGTGGTGAGCAGAGAAAATCCAAAGTCTGAGTCAGGCTTTGGTCATTAGACTCTAATCTTTTAACTGTGTTCCTGTATTTTTCACAAAATAAACAGATGTAATAGTTTTTCCATGTTTTAATCAACTCTAAGAAATGATGTCAGTTTCATGATTTTGTTTTAAGGGTTGAGCAAATAACTAAAATAAATACTCTTCACAGCATGTGCCCACCAGTAAGAATATATTTCATTTATACACAAATAAACAATTTAAGTCTCCATAGAAGAACAATAGAGGAAAAGGAACACAAAGTAGACAAAAACTAAAATATAAGCCCCTCGCCGACAGGGTTTCACAGCGAAATCTTTAAAACTTGAAGACAATTTGAATTTTTTTTTTTCCATAGGAAATTAGCTGCAAGACCACATTGTAGAAGAGACTCCCCCCGTTCATTTAAAGTGTAAAAGCTAAAGATTTTTTCTCTTTACAGCTCAGATAACAAAACAGCGTGTTTTCTAAGGGGAGTTTTGAAGTAAGCTGGTATGACCAGTCATCCCCTATAAGAATATTACAGCCTCTGCACATTTGAGATAATGGGTGCAACAACAGGGGGGGATTTAGATGTACAAAACTTTAAGAACCAATAAGAATGAGGTCAGTGAAGTACAGTACTAACAGGAGTGGAGCTCTTGGTCAAACAGTTGGTCCACACTCACATAATCCTGAACACATCTGTGTGGCTGGACTGAAGGGGGAGTTTCACAACATACTTTCTATTCTCCCTAAATTGTGAACAAAGACTCACCTCTAATTGATTGATTCCATGAAAAAATATTCTTGTAAATTAAATAGGATTTTTGTTTAAGGAGTTAACGTAAGACAATATGCAAGTATATGGCAATATAAAGTAGAGCATAACACAAAGAGATGGCTAGAAATTCCCCATTTCTTAAGTGGCCATTTAGAAATAAACATTGAAATCCTTAGACAACATTTTAGAGAACAAACAGGGCTCTTCCACAGAGGACACTGTCACCACTTTATATACAAGCTCCACTTACTGAGAGGAAAAAGCTACTTATAGTTTATTGCTGCTGAGGAAGACATTTGCTAAAGCCACTGAGTGAAGATGACAAACAGGCAGCACAAAGTCTAACCTAAAGAAAATATATCCATTTTATCTCGTTTTTTATTTTGCCTTTCCGATTACGTCTAATATGGATTTGCTGCCCAAAATTCAACAATGTCCCTCCAGTTTCATGTCTCATTCCTCCTGGCCTTGGATCCTCTCCAGTAGATGCTGCTCTACTCGCTGGTTCATGCGGTGCAGGTCTTTCAGCACACTGGGTCGATCTTCCAGTTCTTCATGGAGACACCGCGCTATTTCCAACCTCCTGTAGTCTTCGGGTCGCACGAGATGCCGAATTACCTGAACAGCACGATCCTTGAGGCTGTAAACTGTGTAAACCAAATCACATTTTTGCAATATGTCAAGTAAAGATCTCTTTTCATATATTTCCTTTCAAATTACTGAATAACAAAAGTGACAGAAGAATTTAGTGGATTACAGTAAAGCAAATGTCAATTGTTTTGAATAACCGTGTTTGGTTTCAATCACCACAATGCACAGATACAGGCTTAATAATTTACACACCGTCTTTCATCTTCCATACTGCACTACCAGTTACTGTAGGAACAGTAACTGGTCACTACGGCACCTGACTTGCTGTGTTTTATTTAGGTAGAATCCCTTTTCAATGAAGATACATTATTTGAGGTACATATGCTATAATTTCTATTTAAATTTCATTTGTGGATGAATGACACGCTTTTTCTTTCTGTGCCAACTGACAGGCAGAACATAAGCTTGTTTTTCTGCTTTACAAATGTCAAAAAACGCTGCAGAAGGATTCAGAGAAAATCTTTCACAGCAAGATTATCCTATGTACCTGAGTTTATGTAAGAGATTACAGGAGCATTTTAACATAATTTTGTAATGTTTCCAGCGCAACAAGCCAAATGCCCTTCGCCTTTTTTTTCCTTTTAGTGTGTCCTAAGACAATTCTAGGTAAAACTACATGTACCTTCATGAGTAGATACACTGTATTTACCTCCTGCCTAAGTGTGCTTAGACACAGTTTAAAGTGGAATTGCCTTATTATACAAATGGACTCTGATCACTAATATTTTAAGGTCACTGGTTTAATCTCACCTGGTAGGGTGATATTAGCAAATGTAGCATCTCCCCCCTCTGCTGGTTTAGGAAGGAACAGCTCTTTGCTGTTCACCCTCAGAGGATCACCTGTCTCTGCATCTCTGAACATCCACGGGTGACCTGGAGGAACATGCACGTCAGACATTAAAAACGATCATGCACAGCTCACTGGTGGTATCACTTCACTGACAACAGGCAAATGGATTATTTAAACTCCAAATCAAAACATCAAGTGTTGAATTAAATGGTGCATGTCCCACAGACTGATTGGTGACTTTGTTGGTTATATTACTGTTGTTGGTGCTGAGAAAACATCCTGAGATATCTGAACAAACTTCATCTTGGGGAGTAACATGTTCATGTCCACCAATCAAGATGTAGTGATATATTAGATATTATATTAATGGTGCTTCTGCTGTAGTCTTGGCTTTTGTATACAAACACCAACAGTCCCTATATGAGCTGTCCCTGTTCCTAGGAGACGTAGCACACGTGTACAGTTATTCAAACACTTGTGATGGTGGAAAAGCTGCTTTACCAACAAACGTGGACATTCTCCGTCCAGTCCCGGGCTGTAAGTCATCGTAGCTCTGAGCGTGGCCCTGGTAGTCTATCCACAGCGGTCGTACCACACGGGCCGTGCGGTTACAGAACACGGCGCTGATCTGTATCCGTGTGTTCAGGGATCGAACCAGGGGCAGAGTCTGATCCCCTTCCTCAGGCATCAGTGGCTACTTTACCGCTGAACCGTGAGCGCAGCGAGAATTAGCCCTGAAGCTAACGTTAGCTAGCAGCTAGCTAGCAAGATATTCATAAACGAAGACTGTGTTCGACCGCGGAAGTTGACGAATTTATCAGAAGCGTAAAACAAAGTCAGTCCGAGTGCGTTCGATCGTTTATAAAACCAGTAAACGGTGACGTGTTCATGATAGCACCGCAGCAAAAGTCTCCACTTCTCCTCAACTATCTTGTTTACATTCTCTCTTCCGGTTGGAAATGGGACGTCAAACTATTCTGTACTGTGATTGGCCGAGAAAGGCATGACGACATCGGGACTGGACATGGTCTCAGACAATTGAATATATAAAGATATGTACAGTCTATAGATGTCACAATCAATTAAGCAAAGTTATCGATAATTAATACATCGATCACCAAAGCTAAACAGAGCATGGTCTGATAAAAACAGCTTTTTTTCAGCTTGTGGAGACATTCATCCATTAAACCTGCAGATGGGAATATTAATGTTTACTATATGTTTACAACAGATTATCGCATAGAAAAAATTGTCCATTGGTGAAAAAGAGAATATTCTGCTGGAGGAGAATCCAAATGACCTTTTCTGATAATAATAATTAATGCTTTGTAGATTATTATTTTATATACAAAACCTGCAGTATGACATGTTATTGGGTGTAATAAAAAAATGTTAATATTATACTGCCAATATAATTAAAGGTAGTCAAAATGATCCCGACGTATACCTGCAACTATATTAAGTTGGCACCTTCCAATAGGGAAATATAATATGTAATAGCTTCACTGATAGTGGTCATTCCATTGCATAACTTTTATCCCATCTGTAATTACTCATATAGGTCTTAGTGGTAGTGGAAAATCTCCCCTCCTCGTCCGTTTATTAGTCTGGAGCTTTCAATCATGTCACTTGAGCACATTGACAGGCTTTGGGTTATTTAAAACTTATAATTAAAGAAACGTCAGACTTTGGAATTCCAACTCTTCACAGTACATGGAAGCTCCACCCAGTTTCATCCTCACATAAAACCCAGGGGCACAGCTGGAGAGACCTTCCTGAGCCCGACCTCCCTCCTCTCCGGAGTTTATCCCCAACCTGAACTCCATCTCAACAACAATTTACTCTCAACTGTAGGTGGACACATTATTGATCTAAAGGTAGGTAGAAATAAAATACCTTGGTGACCAAAGCTTTTTAAGTATGTTGATTGGCTCTCTTAGTTACCAATACTTTTCATCAGAATGAAAAGTGTCATTCATTATTGAACACTTGTGTATTATTTTTTGGAACAGTGTCAGATTTCCATGTAATGGATCTATTTGTTCTTTAGTTCCCACAGAGTGTTTCAGCCCGCTGGCAGCTCTGATCTCTCCACACCACCCGGGCACGATGTGTCCTCTGAATGACAGCGGCTCTGTGGGCGCGCAGGACCTGGCGCGGGATGAGAGTTTGGCCGTAGTGGAGATCGCTCTGCTCAGCGTCATCTTCGTCTGCGCCTCCATCCTCAACACCTCCGTGCTCGTCGGCCTCTGGAGACAGCGCAAACAGATGTCCCGGATGCGCGTCTTCGTGTTCCACCTGTGCCTCGCGGACATGGTGGTCGCCTTCTTCCAGGTGTGTCCGCAGCTCATGTGGGACATCACGGACAGATTCGTGGGGCCGGACCTGGTGTGCCGCCTGGTGAAGTACCTGCAGGTCCTGGGCATGTTCTCATCCACGTACATGATTGTGGTGATGACGGTGGACAGGTACCAAGCTGTGTGCAACCCGATGGTGAAGTTCCAGCGCTCCCGCACAAAACTGAACATCCCCGTGTGCGTCGCCTGGGGCGTCTCTCTGCTGGGCAGCCTGCCGCAGGTTTTCATCTTCTCACAGGTCGAGGTGGCACCCGGTGTGTTTGACTGCTGGGCGAAATTCGTCCAGCCGTGGGGACTGCAGACTTACATAACCTGGACCACGCTGGTCATTTTTGTTTTACCCGTCATTACGATTGTTTTTTGCCAAGTGCGCATCTGCCAGGCCATCCAGATCAACCTGTACCAAAAGACCCAGCAGCGGCTAGGTCTCCCTCTGCCATCCAGAGCCAGCGGTGTGGCCGGTATGTCCAGAGCCAGAGTCAAGACGTTGAAGATGACAGTGTTTATCGTGCTGGCTTATATTGTCTGCTGGGCTCCCTTCTTCACTGTCCAGCTCTGGTCCGCCTGGGACACACATGCACCAAAAGAAAGTAAGTCATTAAACTATTCGGACTGGTTTCTCTGTTTCATTGTTTTTTATTGTGTCATTTGCTTTGGGGGTTCTTCCTGACCCTTGTTAACTGTAAAGCTGGGGCCTCGGCGCGCTCTCGTATGTGCGTAATTACGCACAAAATCCACAACTCCTTAATAAGTATCAAATTGTTCTTCTTTGAAACGTTGTGACACTTTGCGATTCTCCTCTTCTTCCAGCTGCGATTTTCACCATCCTGATGTTGCTGGCCAGTCTGAACAGCTGCGCGAACCCCTGCATCTACCTTGTGTTCAGCGACCAGTTTCCCAAAAGGCTGGTCACACTCATGTGTCAGCGACAGTCCAACGGCGATTCAATGCACGACGAGTCGACGCTGGTCAGCACATTGTACATGAGCTTCAAAAATGTCTCCGAGCCCAAATAAGGACAACAAGTCTAGAAAAGGGGGGGTGGGGGGAATCCTGCATTGAAACGTGTACGTCCTGCGGAGCATCGGAACTCCCTGGGTTTGGATGAATTGTTCTTCTGAACTGAAAATGTGAGGACAGGACGAAATGAGTCTCTCTGGGTCTTTGACATGTAAAGATGGTTTGTCATTGAAGTAGTCACCAAAAGACAGAATTGGGCTCTTCATGAATGAAAACTGTGCTCCAGGTGTTGGAGGTTGACAGAATTCAAAAGCAAGTAGGACACTGAGGTTCTGTACATCCTTCTTTGTCTTGGAGCGTGAATCACATTAAGACTTTGACAGTTCTTTTGTTCTGTAAAAATATTCTTCACATTTAACAGAAGCTCCATAAACACTTTCATGTTCCCACAGATTCAGTCAGTGAGTAAAGTATGAAGAATCTAGGTGTATTTAAGTGTATTGTTATTTTTTGTCTCTGCAAATCTGGCATTTTGCATGAGGGGAATTAAGAGCAAAATACCAGTTCATACACTACAGGACATTAAAATATACCACAGTCCTTTGAGTTGAGTTCACATAAGACACATTCCGCGTTTGAAACGCGAAATGTGTCCGCCTCAAAGAAGCTGTAAAATAAGAACTGTATATTTAAAAAGCTGTGAATTACATTTGTCACTTTGATAAATATTTTCTCTCTCTTAAAAGAACACGGTCGCTCACTGAGTGATGGTATTTGTACAATATTGTTTATGCTATAACCAACAAAAGAAAGCTAATGTGTAGTAAAATCATATTCTCACTAATGCGTTGTCTCATTTACTTGTGTTTAAAAAGATTCCAAAAGTCTGAGACCACATTCATACGAATGAGAAAGTGGTCTCAGCCTTTTGGCCCTCAACATATATTGTATATAAATGATGTACATGTATATACACCATTTGTTTATATGTCAAAGTGAGAGCAGATTTATGAGAATAACATTCAAAGACTGTTCAGCAAACTGGTTGTTTGCAATGAGACACCTGAGCTTTATCTGTAATACTCTCACTTAAAAAATGATTTTCTTCATCTTATCATTGTTATGTATGGAAAAGATACTAGCCAGACTCCAGCCTGGTGTAGATGGTATGTGCCGTAGCTGCTTGACAACGCTGAGACTAAGCATGATGGTGTTACACAACATGTCCTGTTTCACTTCAGCCACATCTTGGTGAGTATACAGTTCAGAGTAAAAAGGTTTTTATCAAGGTCAAACATTTTGATTCTGATCAAGACTTTCAGTCAAACCTGAAAATCAGCCCATGAAAATCATTTTCTTTCTGCCATTATTTTGTGGAATTGGGAAACTAATGCTCTGTAATTAGATCAGACTGGAGACAGGTCATTTGTGTCTGTGTCAAAGTGATAGAGTGAATAATTCTAACAGTGGAAGTGAGCAGAACTAATGGAAAGGTTTGTGTTAGTTTTACTGAGGCCGATTCAGTCGATGTATTTTACTCAGTGCTTTGACCTTCATGACAACACCCGAAGGTTGTTAATGCTTTCTCTCCACAGAATCCAGTCGTGCTACTGTTTCTTCGTCATCGTTTCTAAGTGTAGGTGCTTGGATTTATTTCCCAATGAAACTTTTCAGCATCTTCATGATTATTATTGATCAAATATCAAAATAATCAGCCGCATTATTACACCATGTTAAGAGGAATGCTTTTTATCCACATGCAAGTCCAAGCTCTTGTCTAGTTTTAGCATTAAACGGGTAAACATCTGGTAAATAATTGAAGTTGTTACACCAGCAGGTTTCTGTCAGTGTAAGTGAGTGACAAAGTTTCTGTCCACGAAGAAACCACCCTTTGTTTTCTGGCAACATCTAATCTGCCTCCTGTTGCAGGGACATTGATCAGCAGAAGAAGTGCTGTCGTAAATAAAATGAAGTCAAGCTTTTCAGTGTTCCACTCTAGCTTTTCTGAATGATTCTCTCTTTTCTCCAGATGTATTATATTATCTAATTCCACATGTCAACCATTGGGTGTTTCTCAGATTTCTGGATGGTAGAGAGGATATAGATCTCCTTCATTCTATCTGACTCAACCACCAACATTCAGCACACCGTGAGTTGCACCCAATCAAACATCACACATTTTTACCTCCAGGCCTCTCAGGATATTAATCCAGCCATGCACGGACTGTTTTTGAAAGAAAACTAAGTAAAGTGAAAAGCTTAAAATATTAAAGTTGAGTCACTGAAATTATTTCCTAAAACGTTTGTGTTGTCTACTGCCACTGTTTACTCTTGTCTTGACCAAACAGAGAGCGGAACAGACTCGGCCATAAACAGCCTGTTGTGCTCATGTCCTCATCAGACCCATGTGCTCACATGGACACATCAACCTAAAGACTTTCCACTGTTCCCGACGGCACTAATGAACGTAATTATAGTTAATGCCAGCAGAGAACATGAAAAGACATGAGTGGATATGTATGTTCTAGAATCAAAAAACATCTTAATCGACTACAAGCCACGTCATCCCTGTTTCAAGTACTGCTCTGGATTAGATCCTGCTTTAGAGAAAACTAGCCTTTTCACCAGAGTGTCACATTTAACATTGGCTGCTACAATTACCGGATTTCTGGTAATAATGTTCCAGCAGATATTTAGATAGCTCGTTCCTGCGTAATTTATAGAAATGATTCAATTCAGCCTCAGGTCCAATTACTCGAAAGCCCACCCTCCTTAAAAAGATTCAAAGATGAGTAATTTTTCACATGCAGAAGGAAATATGATTACTTCTAATGACAAAGCGAAGAGAGCACACAACTCAAAGACTCCTCTTCAGGATCCTTTCAGTAATTTGATGTAATCTGTGTCCTCCTCAGAGAAAGATATACATTTTACACTGTAACACAAGATTTAAATATAGGTCCAGGATCAAACAAAGACAGTTGTTTTATTGTATTTATACATAGACATCTTCAGTTGTGATTAAACCGATAAGGACATTACATAAGCCCAAATAATTGTGTTTAAATAAGAAATAATTAACCAGGCAGTTTTCGCAACATGAACACTGACTGTAATTGAATATAAAGGAGAACAATGTGTGCTTGCATCACTTAAACATGCAAAAAAAACACACACACACACATTCACATGGACTAGCGCACTAAATAAATGTGACTAACATCTTATGTCACACATGTGAATGAGGATGTTACAGCCCACAGCAACAACCTCCACCTCAGGTCCACAGTGAAGCAACTGACAGCGTTAACTGATGGAGTTTATATTAAAGAAACATTAAAAAAGATTGCAAGTAGTTTCTACTAGTTTCTACGAGTAAATGAAAGGAGGCCATAGAGAGGGGTACCTGGAAAAGAGAAGTTGCTAATAAAAATAGCTTTAACAAGAAAATGTGGTGGGGCTGACGGTGAGCAATGAGGAGAGCAATGGTTCAACATCGTTTAGGAATTTATTCCACGGTAAAACTGTTAGATCAATTAAAGAAGACATTTAGACAGGTAATAAGAAGAGGGAATGATTTACACAAAACGTGATTTAACCTTGAAACTAGAATGGCACTGAGTAGAGCTCATACCTCCACCAAGGCCTAACAGTCCCCTTAAATTCAACCAAGCTGCACCAAATTTCAAACACTCATAAATATAAGTTCCCGAAACATGATTATTTTTCAACTGATGAAAAACCATATAAACTCTATCTCACACTGTTAAAGAAAGTGATAAAAAAGATCCGGATCTGGATCTGCCCCAAAATTGAATGGGTCCTTCACTGACCCATCCCGCATCCTTACATAAGGTTTTGTGGTAATCCACGCAGTAGTTATTGCATAATCTTAATTACAATCAAACCAACAAACAGATAGGGGTGAAGACATAACCTCCTTGGTGGAGTAATAACTGGAAAAGAGTAGAGTTGGCCAACTCTTGCAAACGGTGTGAACAATCAATATTACAAATACTAATTGCTTCTCCAGTGTGAGGATTTGCTGCTGTGACAAGTAGTTTGAAGGCATCACTTCAGGTTTTTGGAAACTCAATATTAGTTGAGGAATAACTATGAGATAACATGATGACAGTAAAGTTGGTTTTCAAAATAACAGACTAGCAAACAAATTTCAGTGAGTAGTTGTTCAAGGTAAAGCACAGATTTAACAGACAATTTAACACATTACAAACAGTTTCATAAAGCAAAAGACATTACTGCAGAGTAGCAGAGAGACATAATGATTTCTGATGCCAAAAACAAGTCTAGATCATCACGTACACCAAGCTGATCTGAGAGATGAGAAATCATGTTGCATGCATGTGTTGATGAGCCATAACTATTACTAGAAATGCTGTTGTTGGAGGGATCCTCACGCCCGAGTCTTCAGTGAAGCGCAGTGGTCAACGTGTCTCCTCTCCAGCTCTTAGAGGCTCATAAGACCCTCGCTGTGCCTACACACAAATGATCCTCCATGCACGTGTATGTGCACGAGAGATGATTACAATTCAAACATATGCAGACACAAGAAAGCCCACAAACACAAGAAGACACACGTGGAATTAGACATCATAGAACCTTTTACCTGCTTGTCAAATGTAAATTAATCATCTCAACACACACCCACACACACATCCAGTGTTCTTCAGTCTTTGTGAGGACCCTCTTTACCTCAACCAATCAGGTTGTTAGATTTCCATGAAACTTGGTGGAAAGATGGAACACGGGCTATGAAAGAACTCATCTGGACAAAGGCGCAGATTTAAGATTTCTTTTCACATTCTTTTGCAAGATGTTCCCGTTGTGACAGATTTCTCAGAGAATAATTCATGGATCTAGATGAAAAAAAATCTGGCATTTTTATGGGACTGATATTTATGAGATCCAAATATGAATCTGGATCTTGTGAATTTGATAGTTTCATAAGGGGGCTGTTGGGACTTGATGGAGGAATGTGCTCTTGTAAATGTCCACTCTAGTTTGTCTTTCTGTCTCATTTAATTTTTGGAAGCGTTCTAGATAAATGGGCTTTATCGATGCATGCAATATGGTGGCCTGTCAGCCTTGGTGGAGGTATGTCCTTTCTGAGCGCCCTTCAAGTTGACATAACGGATTCCACTATAGCCCCTTAGCATAACCTTAACCATCCCAACTAAATACCCCAACCTTTACACTAACTGTAATCTGAGCCTTCAAACCAAAGACCGGCCAAAATGTTCTTACATTGTCGTGTCTGTAACCTAAACCGGCTTCAGACCAGTCACATGTTTTAATGTTGTGTCTGATCCGTGTACACAACATCTCTGGTGACAAACACATGAGAATGAGAACAGGGTCACAGGATAATAACTGGATGTTTATTTCATTCTGTGGTACAGGGGGTGCAATGGAAAAACAAGCAGAGGCTTTCTTTGGAACCACGCCACTGATTGATTTCTTCAGTGAAGCATTTTATTGTTGGGATGAATGAAAGTCCGACAGCCTGGCAAACACAGAACTAGTGATATGACAAGAGAATTTGACCAATAGAGATGTTACACAAGATTTTATGAATCACTCTTTTGGTGAAAACTCTTCTTATTGATGTGGTGATATGACATCAAACTTGAGAATTACAAGTAAATGTTTGGACAAGATTTCTTCATTTTTTCTTAATTGAAGTATTTTCTTAAGAAGCTCACGTTTTCAGATTTCCCTACTACCACAAGAATATAAGGATCAATGAAAAGATTCAACAAAACCAATACATTGTAATTTGTTTTCCTTTAAAGGACAGTTTGACTTAAAAAAAAAAAAAACAATTTGCTTTGACACAGAAAGTTAGATGATAACTTTACAGCAAGGAGCCACTTAAGTTTTTTTATTTATCCTAAATATATAAGTGGTACCGATCGTCTCATCTAATTCTCTGTAAGAGACCAAAATGTCAAACTGTTGCTTTGGGGAAAATTCAAAAAACATTTCATTAGACAGACCAACACCTTCAGATTCCAGGTGTTTTCTCATTGAGTTCAAGTCCTGTGCTTACTGACAACAAGAGTTTAGTCCAACATGTGAGATTTGGGAAATAAGAGTCAGTTTCTACAAACAGTAGAACAGCAGTTATATTACCCAGCAAATTCTATAATTGCCTCTTATTTACATTTACACTTAAACAAACGTGAGCCAGCGCCTTACGACAATATCCCAAGTAAGATCCTGAATCCTGTGAGACTATGAACCAAAGACAAACCTGAAAAAAGATGAAATTAAATCAAAAGTCTCATCATCACTTTGCCATTTTTAATCTTTCATTCACGTCTGCGTTTCGCTGCTTTATCACATTTGTCAGAAGACACTGAGCTGGAGCGTAGGCACAGCTTTCTAATATGCCACACAAAATGAACAAACTACATAAAGAAGGCTCGTCTCACTCTGTCTTCATTAGCTCTGACCTTTACAAAAAGAAAACAGTCCGCCAGGAGACGTCTTAAATTTTCACTTGTTGAACACAAGGATGACGCGTTGACTCCTGACCCACATCATCTGACATGAAAATGACCTTGAATACAAAAACACACACCAATTATATCAAGTATGTTGCACACTATCATAATTTTCACCTCAGTGTTTTGGTTTATTACACAAAACTGGTGTGACAATAAATAAAACTCTCCACACATGAATAATGATGGACGTTAAATTTGTTTCCGATTTTCTTGCATACAAAAATACATCCGATTTAATTCCGATATTCAAAATATCCTCCTATCGTGTTCGATCTACACTGACATGAGGCCACTTTCATTCAAACAGTTTCCTCCGCTGACCAACAGCAGCTGAAATGACAAAAAACACATCTGAGAAACCGCAAAGCGATCTGACTGCTAAGTGGATTTACTGTTTGCTGAGGTTGTCTAACGCAGCTTACCTGTCGATGATGATCTCAACTACAGACAGTCACACCCTCCATTATAGAGATTAGAGGGGAAATGATACATTAAGCATAGCCTTTGTGTTCGTATGTGTTTGTGTTGTAAATACCAAGAAAATGGCTAAAAGTGGAGCTGCATGCTGGGATGTCACAGCGTATAGAATCAGTCTGTTCGATCTGTTACTTTTCATTTCCGTCTCACTTTATCACAGCGCATAGTGTCGTCTCACCACTGCCTTCTCATTTAAGAACCTTTAAGAACAATCATCGCCTCCATCCTGGCCAACTGACCTTTTCACTAATATGATGGATTTGTTGCCAGGGGTGACAGGAGTGATGCATTGATTACTAATGGTAATCGCAGCTATAGATAGTGGCTGAAGATCCAGACTTGAGGAGGGGGCGGGTTTCATGGACTGACGTCACAGGCAGAAGAGGCGAGAGCTGCCCCTCCCCTCCTCCTCGTCGCCCTCAACCTGGGGGATGCGGGGAAGCATTGCAGAGCGGGTCAGACCCCAGAATCGAGGCGGAGACAAGTCCTTCTTGGTGGCAGTGAACTTCCAGCCCATGTGAGAGCCGCAAGTCCGGCACTGAGCGATAGTCCAGGCGTACCTGACGGCAGAAGAACAGGGCAACATATGTCACAATCGTCTACAGATATGCTTCCAGAAATCAGTGTAATGATTCCAGAAATCCCCGTCTGTATGTGACTCACACGTCTCGAGAACCTTTCATCTCATGCAGGAATCACAAAATCACATGTAAAGTGAGCTCAGAGAAACTTTTATAATAAATATGAAAACAGCTTCTGCACAATGAGGTAACAAACAGCTAAACTTTTGCCACTGATCAAAACCTACACAATGTTCATCAAAACCTTTATTTCACATTTCATGGATATATTTTTCATTACAAATCCTCAATGCCGTCTTTGATGATTAGTATTTTATAAATGCAACAACCAACTTATGTCAGAGTCCACCATGATTTCAGAGCCTCTTAAAGCGTCCTAATAAATGAAAATGTAGCATAGCAATAGATCAACATATTGATCAATGCAGATCAATTTAATTCTCTAATCATAAACGAAATATTCCACTGATCAGCATCTTGTCAGGGTCTCTTGAAATTTATATTTCAATTAATTTCCACTCATGAGAGAATAATAATGTTTTATTATTAACAGGAACTAAAACTAGATGTCATTTTAGTTTTAGTCTGATTTGATAGTTTGACAGTTTTGAGCCTGAGTGAGGTCTCAGTCCCTGCTGATCTCTGCTGAAGCCTTGTATTGTACAATGACCCTGGACCACAAACAAAAAGGAAGAGATGTTCCATCAAAAATAAAAGACATTACTGTTCATGATAAAACACAGTAATGCCAAAGACTTTGAATTTCAGGCAGTGGGCAACATCAGAATGGATTAAAGCTGCACCTTCAATGCAACGTGCCAGAGGTAGAGTGAGGTCTCACTCAAGTCTCATTTAAAAGGACACATTTATAAAAGCACTGAAAATCACAGTGACAGGTCTGAGTCATTCAATTTACTGTGTGTGTTATGTGTTGTATTATTCACAAGTCTGGGTGGGGGAAGAGAGCTTAATGGCATTAGTACGGCAGAGTTACCCTGGAAACCAGCTGTGCAGTGTGGATGGCCTGCCAACCAGGTTGAGGTTGTTGGCTTTGTAGACAGTCAGGGTTTCATGGACGTAACCGTGAGGGTTTACGTACGCCGCCATGGGGCCGTACAGAGACAAGCTGCAGAGAGACAAGAGGCAGGTGGAGGATGTCAGCAGCAGCAGTTACCATTTTATTAAACAGCTCAGCCAAAAAGGAAATATCAGAACGATCCAATGAGACGGAACGGAGACTTCATAAAAGGTATCAAACTCTGTAGGAAATGACAAAATCGAAATTTTAAATCTGCATCCACTGTAAACCAACCATTCAATACATAGACAATAAACTTGTGCATTATTCAAATCCACAAAGCAAGTAAACAGTTTTTTTAAAGATGCAACATACCGTGTCATGGTGAATATGTGCATTAAATGTGTATGATGAAAAACTGTAAACTGTTGTTAAACTTCAGTCATGGCCACTTATGTCAGAATAAGTATTGTGTAGTTTCAGTTTTGCAATGGAAGGTACAGAAATCATTTGGTGTTATACAGCCTGGGATGTTTTTATGGTATATAAGCTATAATCAATATTGTAAAATTAACAATGACTGTGTAATGTAGCATGTGTCACTGATAAATCCAAGTAAAATCGTCACATTCACAGATTCTCCTGCTCTACAGAGAGTCTTAGTGTCTTTGTTTTGGTTCTACCGCCTGCGACATCACTCTTTTGGTTCTGTGTTGCTGCACATTACTTGTCTGGGTGGAACGAGCTTCGATAAAGACACAGTACATTCTCTAAGTAACAGTACATTCTCTAAGTAGAGAATTGGTCACTGGAGGACAAGATATTTTTGGTGGAGACCAAAAACAGAGCTAGAAGGAGAAAACAAATTTAAAACTTGAAGAGCGCTTGGAGAGCAAATACCTCCACCTATGCTATGTCATGTTAAAGAAAGTTTAAAATAGAATCGCTGGATCCTTGTACAGTCAGCAGCAGAAACTTTACTTTGCGGAGTCATTTTCTCCAGGAGTCTTTTACTCTAGTCCAGTTGAAGTGTGGGTCCCTAATGGAAAATCCATTACCCCATATATATTATATATGTAGTGTTATTCAGAGGAAGTGTGCTTGAAAAGAAAAATAAACTTCCTAATATCTTCCTCAGAAACCATATTCAACACAGAATCACTCACTGAGATTATCTGGATGACCTCAGACAAAACTGTGAACTACAGAAACAGCTCAGGTTTTTTCTATTAATAAAAATACTAAAAGGTTAAATGCACTGAAAAGTTAAGGTTTCTGTCTTTGAGCAAAAATAAAGTAAAGATGTACAACTCCTTGATTGCATTTATTTTAAAAGTAAGACGAACAAATACTTCAGGGAAAGACCTTTGTGAATGTAGGAGAATAAAATGTTGCATCAGGTTATATTTTTGATGTTATTACCGAATTAAATGACTTCCTGTTTGATGTGAGAGGGCTGTCAGTGCTGATTATTAGACCAAATAAGCAGTACTGGCTTTTTAGCTCTGTTTTGGTAACCTGCCAGATGGAAGAAGTTGGGACACCGTCAAGTGTAATATCACCAATGATTATTTACTTATTTCAAACAAAATGTCAAGTCTCTTGAAGCTTTTGTTAACACTGTGCTGAGAAGAATTTGGACCAAGTAAGCTACGGCATGTCAAAATACTGACGTAGGAGCTTTGAAGCAAAAATGATGTTCCTCACCTGAAGATCTCGTTTTTGGTGGTGATTTCTGTGTCCTGGCACTGCTTACAGCACAGGGACGTGCACTGAGGAGGAGAGAATAAAGAGAAGTGTTTACAGAATATACAGATGTCAAATTGTTCTCACTGAGGATCCTAGTAAACAATCAGACAAGAGCCGTTAGCTGGGCGACATGAGGTCAGACCTTCAGTGTGACCAAGGAGCAGAGCAGACGATGGGCAGACACACATCCAGCGACAGCTTTACAGCTCCTGGTAATGCAACCATGGTACTTTGTGTTTAGAGCTTGTGTGTCACTCTCTTAACGTCTGTGATTAGGTTACAGTGAGACTGGCCTTCATCACAGGGAAATATTTGTCATTTCTGTCATTATAGAATCCAAAGTTAAATCATACTGAGAGTCCAATGTAAAATAATTTCTTTGATCGATAAATGTTTATGATCGCTTTCAAAAAATCAGATTCCACTTCAGGTACATACCATATTTTTGCTGATTTTAAACTTTAAGACTTCAAACTTTTATATTTTGATACCTTTGTGATATCTGCTTTTTAAGTACCTGTCGGTTATTGTACATCTATAATGCAATATTATTTAGGCCTGGAGTAAAACCTGCTTTAACCTTTTCTTTCATGATGTAGACCACATGATACCTCTCACCCTTCTTTTAACAAACCTGCCCAGCAAAAGAAGGAACATTTTGATCTCATGATGTCACAAGAGGGAAGGTTAGCTAAGGTTATTATGATTCATCATGGGGCTGACAAATGGCAATCCATCCAGTTGTTGTCTAAATATTTCAGTGTGGACCAAAGTGATGGATGGAGGATGCAGTCCCAGGTCGACTGTGGCTGAAAAGAACCTGTAACTGCCCTGACACACAGGACTGAGTGAAACCAGGACGACAGAGGCCAGACTGCATTGTACTGTTTATATTGAAAAGTGGATGTTAGTGGAGAGGAGAGGAAGGCAAGATAAAGTAAGAACAGCTTCTTTAATCTGGATCCAACTCACCATCACATTGGAATTTCAGACAACACATGGATAAAGTCACTATGCTCAGTATAGACTTTACTGTAGGATCTGTCTGCTGAGGAAATAGATGTTGATAATGACCCTGATGTATATTGTGCGTGGACTATTTATCTTTTAAAATTTATTGAGGAATTAATCAAACTCTCTTTGCTGATCTTGAACTTAAGAATGTAGACACTCTTTTGGTTGTGAAGGTCAACTGAGTGTCAACACACTGGTCACCTCCTGTCACTCATGGTTAAATACACCAAAGAACATCAGAGGCAGAAACAGATACACTCAAAAACCACACAGACTCTTACAGCACAAATCAAACCATGAGGGAAACGATAGCTGAGGCTGCAGGGTAAAAACGAGACTTAAAGTTTGGTGTGTTGGGAGCAGGGACGCGGGGTCACCTGGGACGTTTTCCTTACCCGGTCCATGATGTCCAGTTCACAGCGCAGTCTCTGGATGGCGCTGCCTATCTTCAGCAGCTGGAGTCGCAGAGCATCGTCTATGGGCAGACAGGCTGCCACTCTGTAGGAGAAGTCTGACAGAAACCAGATAGGAGTGAGAGAAGGAGGGATGAAAGCACAAAGGACAGAAACAAAGAGGCGAGCATGTGAGTGGACACGTGTGTGTGTGTGTGTGTGTATACACGTCTGTGATCCATCTGTAATAAACAGAACAGAGGCTGACCTACGGCGTTCGTAGGGAGGGAATCATCCTTCAGATTCTCGTCCCATTCGTGGAGGTGTTTCTTCACTCTGTTCATGAGCGACTCCTGTGAGGTGGAACACAAGAGCCAGAAATCAACGTGGTTTACATTCGCAGCTGTGTGGTGTTTATGTACTGAGGAAATTCCAAGGCGTGCACGCAGGGCTGATTTACTCACAGAGTCATAGAGTGCATAGACCCAGGGCGGCCACGGCGTCAGGCTGGCACAGTGAAACTTCCTCTGTGATGAACAACAGTCGAACCATTAGTCAAGTCAATCTGATCGGATTCTGTTTCCTCGCTTTGCACTTTGTGAAGTCCTGCACGTTGACACCACTTTAACTTTCTGTGTATGTTTTCATTTAAAAAAAGCTGCAGCAATAACACATTTAACTATGATTATATTGACAGAAAGTTAATTGGCAGCTAGTCTGATAATCAATCAATTTCTTACGATTGCTGCACAGTTCTGATGTGTGTCTGTGTGTCTGACCTGTTGATATTTAGTCCACCAGCACTGGGACTTTTTGCAGCTCTGGTTTGTGGGTTTGGAAGAAGGGTGCATGTGGAGCCTGGTGAGGGGCGTGAGCTGCACGGCAGACAGGGGATCTGGAAGGATTCGCTCTGGAAGGATCTGTACTTTGGCTTGTCTGATCCTGGAGGAGAAAAACAGAGGGAGACGATGACAAGAGGCTGTGGAACAACCGACAAGGAGGGAGGGAAATGTGAAAGAGTGCAGTAGAAGTCAGATGAAAGTGAGGAGATGAGTAATTGATTAAACAACTGGTTGCTGGCTGGAAGATATCTGGTGTATGACAGGATGTTTGTAAATGTGAGGTGATCATAAAAAGGTGTGGTATGTACTTTTTCTCAGCAGGAAGAACTCATCATCCGAAATGCTCTCAGTGAGCTCTCTGAAGCTCTCTGAACTGTATGTCATATGGTCTGATATTAAAAAAAAACTAATTTAGGGATGTCAAACTAAAGGACAAGAAATCACTAAGTTTCAAATTGAATTCAAAATTCAAGGACAGAGACTTGTCATGTCTATTTGCTTCTCAAGGGTCTTTAGCAACATTACTTAAAAAAATAATTAAGTTATCTGTAGAATTGCCCTTTACATTCAAGAAATGGTGTCATGGTATAATATATAATATATTTATCCTGTGTGGCAGTGAAAATGCCCGGTCAGATTAACAATCAAATAAATATAGTAAATATCACTGCACACAGAGGCCACCACAGCAGCTTCCATTTGACCGAGTGTTATCTTGAAATCTACTCTTATTAATGTCACTTGCAGGACAAGAAGAGGTCAACCGGATTATGTCCAGCCATTTGTGTGGTTTATATAATAACAACTACAGAAAGACGGAAATGAGGACTCCCGTTTTATGGAAAATAAAATGTAACAATTTCCTGAGCAGTGGAGGATGTATGCACGCATGATCTATAGTATGACTACAACAATTGAATAAGCAGCAAAATTAGCTATTTATTGCTGAGCGGCATTTTATTGCAACCAATTATTTAAAGAACAAAATAAACCCTCAAAAGAATGAACATTAACTCATCTTTAAGGAACAACTATAAATCTGATCTAAAACTCAAAAGTGCATGTTGAATAACATGTGAATGTGAATAAGAGCTGCACAAATAAATACAAGTGGTTGAGACTGGCTGATCACTTCTTCACTGTTTAAGACGATATGAGGAGTTAGGGTGCCCTCTAGTGGTGAACCAGGGGACCACTGTTTTTGAGTAATTCTGACGCTGAAAGTGCAATCGTTGCACGGAGCTCCACATAATGGCTGATTAAAACACACATACCAGTATGAAATTAGTTTGAAAACCTGCATGTCTCTTAGTCCTGATGACTATTGTGAGAACCAGTGTTTGTCTTTATTCAGTGACAGGGACATTTCATAAGAGTCCTGGTTTATGGGGCCAATTCAACTTACCCATCTGCTTGAGTTCTTATCTCATGGACCTTGAACCTCTGCCTCCCCACAGCTTTCACTTTGACTGTTTCAATGCCGTACTCCTGCTCCTCTCGGTACGCATAGATTTCAGCTGTCGTCCCAAACTCGGCATCAAGCTCACTTGCATCACTGCAGGAATAGACATAAAACAAAGCCATTAAAATTAGACAGCACTCCATTTGTAGCATTGCACTGTATGAGGGGAGTTAGACAAATGTGGGTATTTAACATTGACCAGGCTTAGATGCTCTAATGGTATCCCAGGTTTTCTGTTTAAAATGTGACCATTTCTGGGCTGAAGCGGAGTGACCCCTGACGACATCTCTTGGACTTTGAATAAGCTTCACCAAGTGTCACAGAATGCTCATCATGACTCGTAAACAATTTTATGTGGGGGATATCAGTGGAGTGTCCATTTAACATATATAATAACCGAATGTTTCCCATCCATCACATGAATCCAGTCAGAGATCAACATCAATGTTCTGCAGAGGCAATTCCATCAACTTGTACCTGTGTGCGAGCACAGCAAATGTGCGGTCTTTCTGGATGACGCTCCTCATCATGCTGACCTCCTGTGGCCTGAAGAGCTGAAGAGGAAGCGTCTGTCCCGGCACCAGCATCACAGCCGTGTGTGGCAGCACAGGGATGGTCTGACAGCTGTCTTCATCATGGACTGTGCGGCCGTGAAACTCCTCCATGTCTGCACCCAGATACTGTCCAGGCAGGGGTCAGAGTCAGCACAACACAACAGGACCACAAGATGACCACAACAGATGCAGAGGACTCACAACACAGCTCTGTGAAGGCTTAAAAAAATGCTGGGTCTGTGTTTTATGGCCCTGAAGTACAAATCTCAACATCATTACACAACAACAAATCACGGTAAAGGTAACTGCTCTTCGCTGAATGGATGGAGAAAGGAAAATGCTGACAAAACATATTATTATTTGCCATTTTGTGCTCTTATTTCTTGTTGTGTTTTTGTATCTACCGTTGTGGTTTCTTATTTGTTATTGTGTTTTCTTATTGCTGTTGTGCTTTGTGATTTGTTGTCTTTTGCACTTCAGGGCCACCATAGAAGTTGCACATGTGTGGTATTGAATATGTAGAAAGACATGACACGTTACACTGTGGCATCACTCACAGCATGGGATGTGGGAAGACTTTGGTCAAAGGTGATGATGTTGTGCTTCTCTGCATCTTCACTGTCTCGGTCTTCAGTCTCCATGCCATCTTCATCCTCCTCTTCCTCATTGTCTGTTATAGCACAAAGACAAAAGATGCTGTCAGAGAGGCTAGTTAGCTCCCGGGGTGTCTGCTGACTAACACCCCAGTGGCAGCTTCATCAGCTTAACAAATCAAAGTGACGCTATTAAATGAACGGAAAGCGAAAGCAGTGGTTTCAGTCAGGATGAGATATCTGTACAGTGGCCCGCTGTGCAGCCATGCTATGTTAGCAAGCCGTTAGCCGGGGGATCAGATCAACTCTCTGCAGGTGACGCTGCGAGCGGACTTTCTGTGAGTTTAACTGTCACCTGGTAAAAGTTGTAGCTGGTTTCCCATGTTGTCGTTGATGTTGTCTTCGTCTCCAGCCCTCTCGTCAGCCATATCCCTGTGTTTACAATACTGACACTTCTTCTTCTGCGGCCTCCTCGGTGAGCTGCGGTTCCACAGCGCCCCCTCTCGGTTAGAGAGAATCACTTGCGCCAAAAGAAGACTAGAACCGAAATAAAATAAATCGACACTTCCACAAAATAACATATGTCACAGTACTGAGATTAACTTTTGAAGAATAAATGGAAATTATATCAAATATGATTAAGGAAGTACATTTGAGGTACAGCAGACAAGCAAATAAGTGAGTCAAACGTTATTTTATACACATATCCATTGTACATGTACATTTTAAATGTAGGTTATAAACCACCTGTCAAACACCTGTGGAGAAAAACTACTGGAAAAAACACGACAGTGTAAAGTACTGAATTACATTTACTTAAGTACCATATGTGCTGCTTGTACTTTTTCTTTTATGCAAAACATTAATCTACTTTTACCACATTTCAGAAGGAAATAATGTACTTGTTACTCCAGAACTGATAACCATAGTTATAATTGCATGTGAGTGTCTTAAAAATCATGATAAAACTATATTACAGGTTGGGCTATTACCAAAATCCGGCTGTTTATATGCATTTCTTTCAAAATAAACATTGATTTACTAAACGAAAATGTATATTTATAAAAGTTAACTAAATACGGTCATAATATAATATTTCACAGTCCAATACAAGTTTAAGTTAACTCCTTCTGACAGACACTATTACTGTACCTGCACTGAGCCTGGTAAATGCCTCACCGTTTGGTTAAGTCTCAAAGAAGGTTAATATAGTGTGAGAGAGGAGACTCTGCTGAACACTGTGTGGAGGTTACGCTTGTGCTGTCAAAGATGTGGGAGTTACAGCAACTTTAAAAGTGTCCCTCTTCCTGATTTTCTGGACTCGTTAATGACTGAAGTTGCTGAGATGGAACCTGAACCACAGAGGCTGATAGTTGATATTCTGTGTTACTGTGTTTTGGTTGTTCCCTGAAGTAAAATAGCACACATTCTCCTACCTTCCAAAGAATGATTGTTTTTTCTCTTATGAAGAACTGCTGTGGAGACACTGTCAAATTTTGCCCTGAAACATGTTTGTGTTGAAGGCAGTTTTCACATTTTCTCCACAGAGTGGTTTATATTTTTGTTAAAACAGCATTTCCAAATTACAACAATGGAACAGTAATTGACTGGTGTCTTTGTGTAAACTGGAAAAAGATAATAAATGTAAGAGGGTAAAAGAAGAAATATAACCGTTTCCTTGGAATTGAATTGAATGTTGGAATTGTGCAGGACGGGTAAATACAAAACATCAAACTTAGATATCAAAGTGTTAAGAATTATTACTCAACTGTGTAAAGGGAGTGTTTTATGGATTTTTAAAGATTCTAAAATCTTGTGTTTTACCTAATATGCTAAAAGTGTCTAATTTATTTCTCTTCTCTATGTACTTGAATTATTTAATGAGATGAGCGGTTTGTTTATGATGCTGCATTTGTTGTTTATGTAGTGGACCACAGGGAAAATACCCAATGCTTCCGCCATTGCTAATAGGGATCCTAATAAAAATTGGTTTGTTAGAGAAATGCATCCTCAACTTAAACATCCTGAATAATGTGTGGATTCATTTGACATCTTGATCAATGACTGAAGCTAGGATGACCGCAGGATGGGTGTGGTGCCTGCAACATGTGATGTCCAACCTCCCTCAAACCAAATGGTTATTGATCCACACTGCTGGCCACTTGTGGTGCTGCGCTTTACAGCAAAAACCTACACCATTAGTGGGAGACATCTGTAATTGATGTTCCCCTGCATAGCTAGATGAGATTTGTGCAGCAACACAATCAGTGCTTCCAGGATTCCAACCAATATAGCCTTCTGTCATCTCTGCTCCAGCATTCGATGATGTTGAACCACGGTTAAATCGTAATGAGGGTTAGAAGTAACTTACATTTTGACACCAAGAAAACCTGAGCTACAGCTTATAGAACACTGTCCTCCACATTGTTAAACAATAAGCACCAACCAAAACTGATATGTAATAATTAAGTTAATAGGCGGGAACAGGGTAAACTTTTAAACAGTGTTGATTTATTGTTCAATACACCACATGACAGTTGGCAAAACAGTATGTGTAACGGTCCATGAACACAGCAGCTGCTGTTCTGATGTTGCAAAACCGGTCCAGCGTCTTTGCCGTCTTCCAGGCCGACATCCACGAGTCGTGCCGTCCTCTGAAAACAGGGTTGGGCCTTTGTTTCACTGATGGCAGCTCCACAGTCCACGCGTGTCAGTCGTCTGGAGGGGCTCGGACGAGATCACAGCTGCAGCGATGAGGGCTTATTTGGACCTCTGCCTCATCTTCCTCCTTTTACGCTTCAGCCTATTGAAAAGAAAGTGCAGCTGTCAGCACAATGTACAAAGGTTTCCTGGTACCTAACCCATTATAGAGCACATCAGGACAGATCATTTATACTTTTACATGTCAGCAGCATCAGTCCAGAACCAATGCTATAATCTGATAATGTAGGTTGAATCCCAACTGAATAATTATTGCAAATATAAGTTGTGATTGGAAAGATATGTATTGATTGGACATACATCTATGACAAGCTATACATTTAACTGTAACAGAAATTGTGTTAAGACCTTTTCTCAAATTGAAGCTTGTTGATGAACCAAATGTTAAATTTAGAGAATGCAAGGCACTTAATTATTAATCATTTAATGAGCATAATTAGAGCATTGCTTAATCAGCCAGACTAAGGCCATGATCATATGATCCTGCCTTCATCTTCCAGTACAGGACAGACTTTTAAGCACATGTCATATACATTTAATGTCCCATCAACTGTTCATCTTAGTTTAAGGAGTAAAACTGCGATGGCTACCAGTGAGTTTTAACACATCACTAGAACTTCACTACATCTACCTTAGTGCAGTCATTATATCAATAGTGTAAATTTCAGCTGTAGCCAGTAAACTACTATATTGTATTGGTCAAGGTGGTGATGTTGAGAGCAACATTTAAAATGTTCAACCAAAGATTGTCTACTGGGATGATCAATAGGAGACATTCTTATTCAGCATGAGTACACGTGCTTTTCAAATATAAAAAAAAATAAGCTATGACTAGAAAGCAGGTATTGTCAACATAACTGAGTGGATCATTGATGCTTACCTGCGCATACGCTTCTTCCTCCACTGGAATACAAAAAGAGACAAGTATTAATGTGAAATCAAGATGTAAACCATGTGTCCCCCTCCCACTGACAGACAGCATGTTACTGTGCTGCAGACAGAAGCTGCACATAGATCTTAAATAAGTAATAAAGGCCTGTTTGTTAATGTCCAGAAAACATGGGCGATAAAAGCAGCTGCATGTGATAAAGGGTGCAGCGCTGCAGACCCCGCAGCGTGCAGCACTGAGGCCTTCAGGTAGCATTAGCATTACTCAGCACATGGTATTGTACTATTAGCTGCTGACGCCAACATAAATACTGCTGTTAAAACACTGGAGGAGAGACTGAGCAGAGACATTTAAAGAGAAGGGTAAAGTTAACAAGGTGTTAAACAGCAGGGTTCTTAGATATGTTAGCTTGTTAGCTAGCAGCGTCGACTACAAGGGAACAGGAAACAGGAAACAAACAAACTATAAACTCCATCTTACCTTAGCTCTCATCGTGTGGAGAAGATTCTGTGGAGATAAACACAACAAGATTAGTAAGAACTGCGGATGATTAACAAAAAGTAGAGATTCGTTTGGATTGGATCGGAGGCGAAATGTTGCTGCGTACCTCGAAGCGAAAAGAGCATGGAAAGAGGATGTGACGAAGGACGAGAGCGGTATTTATAGGGGTTGTGGCGTCGTCCGATCATACTTGAATCATGGGAAATGTAGTTCAAATGGGCAGACGAGCGCTTTGGCCGCTCAAAGGCAGAGATGGAAGTAAAGGTATTAGAATAACTGACGTAAAGTACTTTGTTAGAAGTAAAAGTTCTTGATTGAAATGTTACCTGAAGAAAAATAAAAAAATAAAGTATTATCACCCATTTACATGAAAGTAAAAGTATCAATATATGTAAAAATGAGTAAAAATCCTGTTTTCAACACTTAACTGAAGTAAAATAAAATAAAAATTTGAATGTATCTAAGAAAAAAAGTTCTGTAGTGAAAGGTCAGTTGAGACTGAGATAGTTTATGTTCATTATCCTGCGGTTAAATAGACTGTTCCCTTTGGGCGTTAAAATAACAGCCTTTTCTCCCAATCATCTAAAACAACACATAATCTTGTTTAAAGAAAACAACTATTCATCACTGTTTGGAAAACTCTTATAAATTAACATTTGCAAACGTTGTGGCCCAATGATGACAGGCATGTCTTTTTCTAATTGATCATAGGATACTGGCTTGATATAAACCAAAACAAAAGAAAGAACGTAGTATGCACAAAATGATGCAAACTTCAGGGTGTGTTATGGATAAAGATCCATCAGTTTGTTATTAAAAGTGTTATTGTACATCATTATGTGTGAAATTTAATAGAAAATCAATAATGCCTGGACAGGTGAGTTACTTCACCACTTGATTTGTAACAGATTTAACCACATATATCATAGGATACTACCTCTGTGTAAACATCTTACAGGCTGTATCCCAGCTCTTCTCCATTACATTTTTTTATCTTAAATCCATATTGTTTGAACATAAAAAGGAAGCAGTCTTGATATTTTGGTTCAAGTATTTCAGACTTTGACAAAGACCTTCACAGAAAACAAACAACCGTATGAAAATGTTTTTATTTCATTAGATGTATAGTTCCATCAACCACTGACCAAACAAAGCAGAATTTTACTTTTCTTGACACGTTGAACTGTTGACAAATCCGACTCAACACAGTCCCTGTTCTTTAGATGAAACTCTGCCCTTAGAGGATTTGTCACTGGTCCAGCTCAGCTTGTTCTCAGGTGTCACAACATGAATGATGTCGTAAAGCAAGAAACAGGTATCACAAATAGAAAAGTCTCTCAAAACTGGAACATGAAGGTTTCTACCTTTTCATAAAGTTAAAGGGAAATGGCAGTAAACGTAG
The DNA here is from genome assembly GCF_009819705.1 of Hippoglossus hippoglossus. Taxonomy (NCBI): domain Eukaryota; kingdom Metazoa; phylum Chordata; class Actinopteri; order Pleuronectiformes; family Pleuronectidae; genus Hippoglossus; species Hippoglossus hippoglossus. The sequence goes on from NC_047155.1 coordinate 15,756,700, forward strand.
CATATTGTTCCCGTAAGTCAAAATCATTACAATTGTGTGTGTTTCTTTTTTTTTTACAGTTAAATATTCTAGTCTTCTGCTCGGGTTATTGCCTTAAAAACATCTAGTGACTAAAACATTTTAGTTTCATCAAAACACGTGGTCAGGTCATGATGATAGAAGGGTAAGTGTAAACCCTCATTACAACTAGCTCTGGAGCAAAAACAACTTGTATATTACATTCATTTTCAATGCTGAGTTACATTTATGGAGTTGCCGTTGTTCATCATCGGGACAAATTCACGATTCAACCCTTTACTGCATGGTGTGGTCAAGACAAATATAGATTTTGACACAGATGAAACGCTTATGGTCTTTAACAATGTAATATCATCCTTAAAATCAAGTATGATTTGAAGTCAGTTTGAACACATAGAAATAAAAATAACTTTGTTGCCAAAGGAAAAGCACACGCAGCATTTCAGTTGAAATTTCACATTGAAGAAACAGTGAGTCCCTCGTGAACTCAGACACACTGATGCCTTTACAATGAGATGACAAATATGACACCATTTTCTATTTACTAACCTTTTACTCAGTTTGGTGTCAATAATACCAACTCCCATTAAAACACAGTGGAAGCTTCGGTTTTACTGAAAAGTAAATTTCTTCTGCAAATTGTACAAGCATGAAGAAAACCAAAACATTTTAAAATTTACAAAACCAGGTATCATTTACACATTTACCATTTGGCAACATGTAAATTCTAAATTATTTGCAAATAGTCTTTAATTCCTGTTTAAATTAGGCGAGAATGCATCATGTTTTTCTTCAATGCAGCAAAGAGTTAAACATGTCGTCCAAGCAAGATCCTTCATCCACATTTTTCATGAATTCCTCAGTTTAATTTGTGTTATTAACACTAGGGGGAATGACTGACAGACAGTGTGGAGCAGTTTGTTGTGTCTTCTGTTGCTTCTCTGTGTGGTTTTGCATGTGTGGAAAGGCAGTGTTTAATTATTACAATTCATCCTGCTGCTTCGGTGTCCTCGGCTGGCTGACCAGTTGCATTTTCTGCCGTCTTTGAAGCCTGTAAGACGTGGAAAAAGGTCAGAAACAGAATTAATTGAGGTAATGTTAACCACATTCATAAGTAACATCTGGCTTTTGTCTGCCAAAGGAATGGATTCAATCTACATTCACCCCCAGGTCAAATGACTGTAGTAAAGACTAGTTGAACCGGCTCCTGCTATCAGTAATGGAAAGTTGGCACCCGGGTGAATGTGCTAATTTGGCAAGACCACGAGATGAGAGAGTGCCTCAGTTGTCAGTGCTTAGGTGACGTTGAACTCTACTGGCAGAGGGAAAGGAGTCATTCGCTTTTTTACTCTTGTTTGAAAACCCTGCGTATACTCGCTAATTTTGGTGTAAAATAGGAATGTGTTCGTTCTGCAGCTGGAAGAAACACTTCAGTGGGTTTACGGTAAAACAGTGAGATTTTCAAAGTCTAGTTTTGTTCATGGTACACACATGAAGCCTGTGAGCTCTGGATCACTCCAACATCGATTAAAATAACAACTCACCTTCTTTTTCTTTTTCTTCTGTGTTTTACGGCTTGCAGAGCTCTGTAGTAAAGTCTATGGAAAAGAGGAGACATTTCAGAATAAAATGTTTTACTTTCAGTTTGTGATGAAGGAGCTGCAGGTAGAGCCAGTCATTCACAGTCTTACCCTCAGCTCTGGATCCTGAACTTCATGCTCTGACTTGTAGAACTCTGGATCGAAGGGTCCGTTGGTGATTCTGTGAGGCCCGTTGGCCATGAGCAGCACTGTGAATTTAAACTGAGCTACAAACTCTCCTGAGAACAAAGACGCAGAAAGACGGAGGTGGTGAATAAAAAGTGACGACAAACAATGTAAAAAAAGAAGGTGCAGTTAAAAACGCTCACCCTCTTTCTCGTGCAGTACACTGAAGGGCTGTAACAACTCATGTTTGGCACACTCCACCACACCCAGACGGGCTTTAGCCTCATCCTCAAATGCCCTGATGGAAAATGTATGGTGGCATTAACTAAGAGCTTGAAGCCAAAATGTTCCACCTGATGTAAATCTACATAAAACTTCAGCAGGGGGTGAATTAGGTATAGCTGCGTTCAGACATGCACTGAGCTCCGGTGATTCTCCACACTTTCTCCGGAGAAAGTGCATGTGTGAAGGCAAATGTCAGAGTGAGAGCCTCCAGATTATCTACAGAATCCGATGTGAGAACACAGGGGATCCTCCGCTGGATTCAGAGCGAGCGAGTTGGGGGGGGGGTTGATGACGCTTCTAACACGTGAAAGATGCTAAATGGCAACAAAAACTGAAAGCCAATATCTCCGGGTGAAAAGCAGAGTCATACTCGTAGAGCACTGCAGGTCAAGTCTGAAAATGACTTATATTAGTGTGGTGTTCGTACCGAAGAGTGAAAGGCATGGCATCAAAGCGTCGTTCCACTTCACTGAAAAACGTTCTGGAGGTTTTCATCTTCAAGCCGTACTGCTTACTGGGGTCCCTCTTGTAAATGGTGGTCCTCAGACCTCCATCTCTGGCCTGGATGGAAATAACAGGACAGTAAAAACAATAAATGTCAATTCTTTACACTAAAGAACTTTTTGGCTACAGAGGAAATATGCACTTTCAACAGCACAGGTAAAAAGAAACAAGGGGACACTGACCTTCCCTTCTCCAGTGCTGATCAAAACGTCAACAGCAAAAACTTCATGTACCTCAAACTCTGCCTTCTCGTGGTCCTTCCTGAAAATTCATTAACAGCACTACTTGTCAATAAAAGTAATTCATATTATAAACTGAGTCTTAGCATTTATTACAATTCATAACACCCACAGAATGCTTTAGATTTCTCTTCCTTGACTAAAACATGACTAAATGTACCTTTGCTGGTCTGACGGATTTTGGATTATGGTCTTCTCTCCATCAATGACATGTTGTTTCAGCTGATGAGACAGCATACCTTTGAAAACACAGAGGCAGGCAGATAAAAATGTAATCAAAATTGGGGAAAGTGAACAGACATACCTGTACAGGGTTACAGGGTTACAGTCATCAATTATCTTCCTATTAAGTAAACAAATCCATTGCGATTCAAGAAGTAACATTAGGGAAAAGCCTAATTCAAACGTTAACACTCAATATTTCAAAGAGGGAGACAAACCTTTTACATTCACTCACCCTCAATAGGTGAGCATTTGAACGACTGAGCAATCTTATTCCAGGCGTCTGTCACTTGAGTGTTCTGACAGAGAAAAAAAACATCATTATTTCAACAAGCAAAACACAGTTTTAACTGACCAATTAAAATACAAAAACCTAAGAGCTAGCATGCAGACTAAAGAAAGACTCATTCTGGCTTGCATTTGAAACCATATGCAATAAAATGGTGTATTTTTCTATATGGTGGATACAGAGAAGTGGAAAGAGGAGCAGAACACTGGAGGAGCTGCAGTGTATTACATGACAGAAAAACCTGCTCAAAAAGAGGATTTTAACAAACAAACACACATTGCCTGAGTTTTAAGACCCATCAAAAGCCACTATAGTTTGTCATGTCGGCAAAAACAACTAAACAGATGTCTAATAAACTTGGTGGAGGGATGGGGCCCGAGGAAGAATCCATTAAATTTTGTTGTGGATTAAGATTAAGGGGAGGATTTATTCCCCTGGTCCATGTAACTGCCTTTTATGACAAATAAATCCTTTATCAGACCAATTCCTTTTAGAACAGGAACTAGATGTTTATGTGAAGGATTGCCCGGCCTTATAGAGGTATGTGTTCTACTGATTGCCATTCTAGTTAAGCTTGCGTTGGTGAAGACTGTGACGAGGGGGTTAAATGTACCTGGTTACCAGGTTTAACAAGGCGCAGAGCTGCTTCTGCACAGAGATGAGCCGCTTTGACTACGTCGGCTTTACGTCCTGTGATGGGGTTCTCCTGCAGAAATAAAACAGTGAGGAGGACATGAAGGTGAGCTCAAACAAGAAGACACAACACACAAGTATATATATATATATAAAAAGAAGAAGAATAAACTTGCCTTACTGGCTCCCACAACAAAGCTGTGAGCTACGTTGGCAATGAAGCCATCGACATGAACCCCGAGATCTCTACATAAAATAAGATGAAAAGAGGATGAGGTAACGCTAAAACAAAAGTTAATTTATTCCATCTTTAACTCCTATCCAGCTGTCAATATTATGTTGATGCAGGGGCCAATCAAATCAACTTGGAATGGACAAAATATGGATAACTATGTTCCACTTTGGAAAATTAAACTAATAAAAAGCTGAACAATAAGAGAAGGTCAGACAAAAACAAATCAATATCATCCGTTATGGTCATTAAACAGCAGATATAATCCAAGGTGAATTTCATTTTGGCCGTACATCAGCTGGAACACAGTGAAGGACTTATTGTGAATTCAAGGGAGCAGTACTTCAGACGACAGTAAGTTGAACAGACATGGCCAGACAGTTAGGATATGAGGGAAACATACAAACCTAGTGTGCGTAACCACATCCCCATGACGCATAACACACACTTAAAATCTACATGTAGCACAGAGGACATTACAGACGACAAAGACATTGGTGGCAATACAACAACTGAGATGAGCTGACTTTCTTTTTCGAAGCACAGCATCGGATTAGAAAAATCTGATAAAAGGGATTTGGCAGATGGATGACCATCAAAACTAAAATCGAACATATCACTCAAAAGACATGATAACACCTGACCTAAAAACATCAAATTTGTCGTTTGCCACACAGGACAGACAGAAAGACAAGCAATTAAGCAAAGTTCACACGACACGGTTTTCAGTTTCGCAACTCGTTGTCAAAAGCGCTCGATCTGCAGCCAGCAAACGCTACGTGTGAACGATTAGAGCGCAATCGCAGAAGTCGGAGTCTGCTACAATTCCAGACAATCAGATCACAGGAGGGGGTTAAGGTGGTGAAGCTACGGGTCATGCACAGTGGTGGGGTGCCCACTGTCTGTAATCGGGGGAAATCAATCAATTACCATGCATCTAACTGACAGGGTAACACAAACTCAACATGGCTTAAATTAACTGCATCGGGTTGGGACAGAAAAATGCGGCATGAGTCGCTCTGCATTCTTTACATTAGTGATGACCATTGAAGTGTTTCACCTCCTCCAACTTATGTATCATTCTATGAGCAGGATGACACAGAGGAGCAGGAGGAACCGTCGGATTCACCACGGCACTTCTCATGTGTGCTTGCGTGATCAAACGTAATTTGGAGACCAGACATACTAGTCAGAGGTTTCTCCTAGTGAAAGATCGTGTAGTGTGTGACCCCCGACGGCAGTGAGTTGTGTTGTATGAACTCACAACAACTGCAAGACTCCTGATCACAAGACAGCAAGTCATGTAGTGTGAACTTAGCTTTACTGATGAAACAGAGAGAATACCACATCACAGAGAGATGGGAGGACCAAACACTGGGGGACTCAAGACACACGAGGGAGGGAGAGGGGGTGACATTGTTGCAGAGCGGGGTGCCTACATTTTGACCAGATCCCCATCTTTAAATGTGTAGTCAGAGTCACTCTTCAGGGGAGAGAAGTGGCAAACACAGTTATTGACTGAGACGCTGGTGGGAAAGGCAATGCCTAGAAGAGGGAAGAGAGAACCACCAAGTCTTCATTTGGAAATCATCCACACGTTTATCAAGAAATCTAAACAAGGAAGGTGGGGGTGACATTTGAATCACACAATGTTACACTGTCATACTTAAACACAACAACAACCTGTGATTTAAAGTTACTAAAAACTGTGAAATCACAAACACTCAAGCAATGGTTTGAGTGACTGCATCTATGCTCTTCTTGATGAGTCCACCTCAGCTCAGACAAAATTGGATCCTCTTGACTCACCTTTCTTCATATCCTTCTCCTTCTTGAAGACCTTTCCGGTCTCAGCCATGATGTACGCGTCCCCCTTCTCACAGAGGCTGAGAACAGACACCCCAGGCGTGGCTGTTTCCACGACCAGACGCAGAGCCTCTGGGTGAGACAAACAGCAAACGATAGAGAGATGCAAGAGCAGAACAAAGTAGAGCATGAATGTGCTAGAGATACTGTGATGAGACCAGAAACAACAGCGAAACGATGCATTTCAGTTTGTTGACCCAACGCTCATCCAGTGCCAGGCTTAGCTGAGCTGCTTAGAATCTTACAACACAGATACAAATATATCTTTAGATAAAAGATATTTGCATAGATTGAAGTGTGCAGATGATTTTTTTTCCTCATTCTGTTTGTTGGTTAACAGTCAAATAAACACTGAATGCCCAAACATGAGTGATGATCAAAGAGGACTTATAGTGTAACAAGTACGAAAATAGAGTGATACGACAACGTACAACATTGGCAGCTGTTGGACATATATTATAGACAAGGTCCGAATTGGAAATGCGTCACGAAAATGCAGGGTACGCAAGTCTATGAACTAATATGATACCACATCTTTATAGTATATTAGTATATTAGATTCATCCGGATAAAACTGCAACTCTCTTTTCCTGGGAATCACTTCTTCTCCTGTCCAAAACAGAAGTTTGACAAAGATTTCATGCAGGAATGTCCCACCAGTAAAACGGGGACGTGAACAACACACTAGACTTCAATTATGAAAAGTTGCACTAGTGCTGGCAAATACAACACTACCAATCTCGTTTGAAAAGGGTTTAACCTGAGCCAGGTCATACAACTATGATAACAATCGTCACTTCTATAGAGGGTTAGTAGCATACAGCAGATAAATATACATTATATAAGTTGTTATTCTTGTAAATGCACAGGTATTTGATCGGCTGATCCATATATACAAATATCATAATATATGTATTCATATAATAACATCAAAATATTAGATGTGTATACCATTTTGGCATCAAAGAAATTATGTATATTGATTTGTTTGTGTATACAAAGTACAGGATTTTGTAGTTCTTTTATCTATTAACAGTTCCTTCGACGAATTTTCCTGAAAATATTTTGTGACGCTGACACTGTGACATGAAATGAGATCGACTGTGACAGTGATCATCCATATCTATGACTCCTGATGCCTTCTACACCGGTGAATGAAAGTATATTTATCTTAATGCATCTTAGACAAAAATCCAAGAAATATCAAACTTCTGGTTCAGCAAATGGACAGAGGGCATAAGAATGTTGGCACCTGAGTAAGGTTGCATCCTTCCAAGTACACCACACATTCAGCCTGCAGCATACTTGTCAGTGATCTGTCAGTCAAAGACTTTTAGACTAACTGACATGTTGTTCAGCTTGGTGCTGTCAGTCAGAGAATATTTTTTTTTAAAACACAGAGGCTCCACATCTGCTGACTGCTTCTCTTTACAGTTCACTGTACTGGGTCACAGACTGGGTTGGCTTGTTTGTCGGCGGCTAGGCAGCTAACAGAGGAGCTAGCATGAACTAAAGCAGAATCAGCAGAACCTGCTAGCAAGCTAGTTGCATAAGCATATGTGCTTTTCGACTGTTGCTGCTGTTGCTGCTGTTGCTGCTGCTGCTGCTGCTGCGGGGGAACTGACGTTAGCTGCTGCACCTCAGGCCGAGAATAGCGGGTTATCTCTCCCAGTCCCCACCAGGCTGCTGGTTCCCGGTGACTTACGGTTGGCGATGTCACCCCCCATCTTGTACTTGGTGACCACCAGGTCCTCGGCTATGGTCTGCGCTTGCTCGTCGTCGGACATGTTTGCAGTGAAGTTGCCGTCGCTCCTCAGCCCACAGAACAGCGACTGTAGCTCAGCTCAGCTCGGCTCGGCTCGGCTCAGCTCAGCTCAGCTCTGCCCGCTGCTGCTGACACGGGCCTCCAGCTGCCCCGCAGGCCCCGCCCACCACACGCTCCTCACGTCACGACGAGCCAGACCCGCCAAAACGTAAACATGCTGCACGATCCTGGATGTTTGTAAGAAGTTTTATCATAAAGTAATGTGTCTCTGATACACTGGGACCTGGTGTAGCCGGGGTCCATCAAGTCATTGTTCTTTGTTCAATACTTTCAAAATGATCTTAAAACAATTGTCAGATACCCACATGGACATTTAAGCAGTCTATTATTATGGCGGAATTACTAAATGGGTCTAATGGGTTGAGAGCCAACACCTAGATCCATCCATGCATCCAACAGAGGCTGAGGCTCAAAACTACTACAGAAGTGGTGATGGCCATAAAAAAGAGACAAAATAACTATAAACAGATTTAAAACTAATTCAGAGAGACATCATTTGTAATAATTTTGTGTCTGTGTCTAAGTATTTTGCTCCTGTATTGGATAGGGGCCTTTCATATGTATTTATATAATGGGTCTGTCATTGGTGTGTGTGGTGCATGATGGCTGATGGGTATACAGTCTATAGAGAGCTGTTTAGGCCCATGACGTAACACCACTAAATAGAGTAAGTTTAGGCCATTTGACAGGATCCCTTTAAAGTTTGGTCTCCATCTACAGTCTATGGGTGTGACTGAAATCTCTGGAAAAAGATACAACCTTTGTCAATTCACAGAAATTACACCATGACCAGCACACGATTAAAACCGATCGACCCGTGTGGGAACTTTTTTTGTCGATGCACATTTCACACATATCACACATGATCATGCTACACTGGGAAATTCAAAACAAAAGGTTATTGCTTCAAATTTCAAAGTATTTTAATTGAGTATAAAATTCATATATAATCACACAAAGAGGTCTCATAACACATAGGAAAGTGAAAAAACATTTTCTCTTACTTTGTTCATTTCCAAATGTAAACAGAGAAATATAGCTTGTAATCTGTTCATTTCTGTTGGAGTTTTCAACAATCAGTGCTATTGCATTACTTCTGGAAATGCCCCCAAATCAAAGGCCTATATACAACATAGGATGTACACTGTAACAGACAGTAAAGCCACATATGCTGGGTTTTTTAAGTTGGTGTTTGAGGCTTCTGATTACATTTCCTGTTTCAGGTCCTTCATGGTTGATGACATTTAAAATGTTCCTCATGTTGGCACTGCTTAGGACTTCAGGAAGATTCTGCTGTGCCAGTAATCGGGATTGTCAAAAGATCTGTCGCCGGCTGCAGGCTCCCCAGGCATGACTCCAGCTCGCACCTTTACATAAGGTTCAAACCCAGATCGATTCCCCTCTGTGCCGTCCACTGCTCCATCTCCTTCCCTCCGCAAATTCTGGTACACTACTGCGTCTCCAGGCTGTGAGGCACCAAAGCAGTCCATGTCTTCGTACTCATACGCCTCGCCGTTTTCCCTCTCATGCAGCTCCTTCCTGTCATGAAGAGCCTGTCGCAGCTTCGGCTGTCTGTTGGTGTAATGATAGTTACTGTCCTCCAGGTATTCATCCTCCTCCTCCTCCTCCCCCTCCTCCTCCTCCTCATCTTCATCCTCCACCTGTGCCACAAGCTTCGCTGGTATTGGAGGAGGAGGAGGTTCATGTGCTGGAGGGATCTCCTCTTTGTCACCACCTCTGATGTCCATGTATTCATACTGAACCTCGTTAGAACCCGGCTGCTCCGATTCAGAGTTGTCCTTGATCCTTGTGTGAACTCCCCTGACCTCCAGAGACGGCGTGGTATCACTTGAGCACGCTGTCGCTTGTGACGATACGGAGGAAGTTCTTGCCTTGTTTCGTTTCAGCCAGTGGCTATTTTGCATTTGCAAGACAGGTGTCTGCTTGTTCATATACTCATATTCCTCATCGTCGGGGTCATCCAAGAGGCCTAATGAATGAGACTTGCCCATCCTGCCAGAAGTGGCTCGAGATGAAGAAAGTAGATTATCTAAAAAAGAAGAGAAGAAAGTGAAAAAAATTACCCTTTTGCATTTCCTGGGGAACAGGTAACATTAAAATCTGCTGTAGGCTACATCTTTTCAGATCACTGTTTCCACCCTTTTTCTGGTCTTTCTGCCAAACTAAACAAAGCAAACCAGCAGAGGCTTCATTTTTACTATACAGACATGAGAGTGCTGTGTCAATCTTTTCATCAAATTCTCATCAAGAAAGTAAACAAATGTATTTCCCAAAATGTTGAAATACTGTACTCCTTTAAGCACTAAGTTCCCATTGTAAGGGCCACATACTATGATGCTATAATGAATAATGCTGTCACCTCTCTCTGGGCTTTCTCCAGGAAGCACATATCCATTCTGGTCTTCTTCCTCAATTTCTGGGGACGGAGTCTCTGGTGGACCCCCGGACATGCTGTCCCTTTGCGACATGTAAGCACTGTCCTCACGATTGCGTCTTCTTTTCAGGCTCCCTGCCAGAGGAAAGTCCTCACACATCTCCAGCTCCACTGCTGTGCTGCAGCCCTCCGAGCTCTCAGACACGGTGCGGGCTGAGTTAAGACGAGAGCGTGACTGCCACATAGCCTGCACAGGACAACACAAACAGGGCTGTATTAGTAATACGATGTGCAGTAACATATATTTAGATATTATGACTTGTACTCCGCTGGGAGCAGTAAGGGTACATACAGTACAAAAACACAGAACAGTTAATGTGGCTGAACACCATAAGTTTTATCTACCTGTCCTGGGCTGTCAACACCTGGGGTCATAGGCAAATATTCAGCTGCACTCGATGGATTAAGAGTAACCTTTATAAAAAAAATACAGGAGTCAAATTTAGATATTGACCTTTCCAAATATAAATTGGCCATAACATTGTTAAGAAGTTGTATCCATTACTCTGTGAGTGTCCACCCTGGAGACGTGACTTAGGCTTCTGGACTGGGACAGGCATTGTGATGCTGACGCCTTGCCATCCATGACATCCTCTCTCTCCTGGTCCTTCAGCTCAATGTCTAGCTCATCCAGATCCTCCAGGTCTGCACTCCAGTGAGCGACTTCATCCAGGGGCGTGACCTGTTGACTGCATTCCTCCTGGAGGACAGAGGGGAGATACAGATTAGTGCACTGCATGTTCACTTTTACTGAAGCTTAAACACGCACAGTCTTTCTTACTTTTATCACCAGGTATCGAGGCGGGTCTCTGGCCATTCTGGTAAATTCATTGGCCAGCTCTTTGAAGGTTGGCCGTACATTCTCGTCAATCATCCAACCTGGAAATCGAGAACAAGAATTACACTTTAACACCAATGCACAATAAAGAGCATCAGAAACTAAATAAAATGTAGTTAGATATGCTAATTGTGGGACTGTACTTGGACACAGCTTAGTTTAAGCAAACTGCCAATGTTACCATGTTGATGTGCTTGCAAGGTATAACTTTAACCATGTTTACCATCTTGTTTTATTGTGTTATCTGCTAACATTTGCTAATTGGCTCTAAATACAAAGTGCAGCTGAGGCTAATGGAATTTTTATCAGATTTCCAGCTATCTAAAACTTAATTAATAGTTAAGAGATATAACCGAAACGAGTTGGAAAAGAAATGTCTGCATAAAATTTCAAATCTATTCAATATTTTTCAAGATATTTGACTTTAATCCATCTCTTCAGCCAGTGCTAGTACGACTATAAAGTGAACTTTATTGCTATTTTTTAGTTCAGACCTAATATAAAAGAAGTAGAGAAGCGAGACACTCACACTTGACCATGACCATGTAGACATCGATGGTGCAAGTCTGAGGCTGAGAGAGACGCTCGCCCTTTTCCAGCAGATCAGGAACTTCCTGCGGACGCATTGTTGTGTACGGCTCTACCCCGTAAGACATCATCTCCCATATTGTCACACCTAATGAGGACAAAGGATTTAGTGTGCTATGAAACAGGGCTACTGGTGCAGCAGCCACTGCTGTCACAAATGTTGAATATTAATCAAACTTGGCCATATTAAAACTCACCATAACTCCAGACATCACTCTGGTGTGTGTATCTGCGAAACAAGATGCTCTCCAAGGCCATCCATTTGATCGGTGTCTGATGATGTAAACAGAAAATCTCTCAATTGATAACTTCAGTAAAAACGGGGTTTAAATAAATGGTCATTGAACGTCAAATCCTGTGTTAATGAAGTTTGGTATTGACCTTGAACTCATTGAAAAAGTACTTCTTGTCATCAGGATACAGCAGGTCTGCGATGCCGTAGTCTGAGATCTGGACGGTGTAATTGCTCTTCAAGAGCACATTTCTGGCAGCCAGGTTCCGGTGGACCATCCTGTTCTCCTCCAGGTAATACATACCCTGATCAGAGCAAGATAGTGTTTAAGTTCCCAGCTGATCGGTGGAGTAGACTCACAATGTGAAATTAGGCCTAACACACACACAAAAATAGAAAAAGGTTGATCCTTTACCTTTGCGATTTGAACACACCAGTTGAGCAGCCTCTGCGGGCTGAGGTTGTTCTTGCGGTTCTTGACGTGCTCCAGCAGGGAGCCCTGGCCGCTGAGCTGGCTGACGAGCTGCAGGCTGGACCCGGGGCAGATACCCAGGATCCTGACAACGTTAATGTGGTCCAAGCTTCCCATCGTCAACATGTGCTGTAGTGACCACATGGGTTATCTTGTTAGTCATTTAGTGTTAACATGAATTCTGAGCAGTAGTCCACACAAAGTTAATCTTCTAAGTAACTGATTGTCTGTTGGAAAAGCAGTTCTGTGGGTTTAGAGCTTGTTCCTTCGAGGAGGAAAGCATCTGGATTGTTCAGGGAATGGCTCCAGGATTTCTTTTTCACTTTCTTAAAAATTGTGAAATTGAGCATTTTTTCAACATTTTCATATCTCAGAGATTAATTCATGATTCTTGATGAAAGATCCATGATCTGGTGTATTTAGGGGACTGTTTGGGCCTTGTTGGAGGTATGCAATCAACTAAGTGCCACTCTAGTTTGACAATGAGGACGCAACGTTGCCTCATAATAGGAATTTAGCCAAGTAGTAGAGTGTCTACATATAAGTTCTGACTATGGAGTATTACTCATCATACTCAGTGTACATATCAGCACTGGAGAAGTAAGAGGGATCATGCTGAAGGAATAGTTTAAGCTGAAACATTTCAAAGTCAACTTTCAAGCACACAGCGAGCAGTTCTCCTTTAAATGATGTTTTCTTACGTCTGTCAGCCCATTGAAGGTCTGTCGACCCATGCGATCATGAATTGTCTTTATGGCCACAGGGAGCTTCACTGTATCCCCCTCAGGAATCCAAATACCCTATAAAGCACAGAAAACAGAGATACGTCATTTCTTCGATAAGTCTTACATGTGCAAAAATACATTGTCCAGGCAACATTGGCAACCACAAGTACCTTATGGACTGATCCGAACACTCCGTTACCCAGCAGCTTGATCTTACGCAGCTCTGTGGGCTTCAGGGTCCGAGCGTGGACTTTAGCTCCTTTCTCTCCAGGCTCCAAAGGCTCGAAACTCTGTTGGAAAGTAGAGCGTTCATTAACAATCCTCAAGTGAAGCATAATAAAAGAATCATGCCATCTAAGCTGCAGCCTTTTACTGACCTCTCCACTTTCCATGTATCTCCTCATGGCTCGCTTGCGGCGAATGGCGATACCTCTTCGGTACAGAACAGTCAGCACGAAGATAGAGAATGACGCGAAGATGAGGGCGATCACTCCCAGTACAATGGCTGTAGTCTCTTGTCTAGAGACAGAGATGAAAAAGAACAGATGTCACATTGTCAACACTTTATTCTCAATCAAAATATACAATTTATTTAAAATATGTGTGAACGAGAAGATAAACCTACCCAGAAATATAACGTGAAGACCCTCCACAGTCTCCAATTCCTGGACCGAAGCACCTGAACGCAAAAGGAGTCTGGTTAAAGCAGGAAAACATGGCGTACACCTCCATACACAGGCATCTCTTCACTCCTTACCCTTTGGTACAGTTGATGTGGCATGGCTCACAGCTGCCCTGCTTGTTGGGGTATTTAAAGATGACCCCCTCTCCTCCCATCACGCCCTCAGGACACGAGGGGACGCAGTGCGGGCCGTCCTGCAAGCTGGCACATGCAACACACTGATCTGCCCCCTGGAGAGAATGAGGAACAGTTCAGACAAAATGAAGACGTGCAAGGAGACAAAAAAGATTCAAGTTAACTTTAAGGATTGTATTCATGTCAAAGGTAAAGCCAGTAGGTGGCAGCAGCAGACCCAAAGTTATTACTATATTATTCTTGAACTTGAAGGGCTTGTTTGTTTTGTGCAAATTACAACTGTAAGCACAACCCGCCTTGCCTTACATCAGTTAGTAACTACAGTTGATTTCAAAGATTAAATCCTTCCTAACATTTAAGGATATGCACAGGGTCGTCCATGCCTTTGCCTTTGCCAAGCTAGATTTCCGCAACTTCCTCTATACATGTATTTCTCAGGCATCCCTGCATCACCATTTGGTACAAAATGCTGCTGCTGAGATTGTTATTCAAGAAAACATGACCACACAACACAGATTTTCACCTCGCAGCATTGATTCTGAAGGTTTTTAAGATTTTATTGATGACTTTTAAGGCTTTACACAACCAAGCCAAGTTTAAACATATTTCAAGCAAAAGATTTTAAAGGGCAAAATTATTTTAAAAGGTAAAATAAATAAAAAGGCTCAAACCTGCATATTATTATCTTTTAAAAAGTTAAAGGAGTAAAATAGTGCAAATAAAATACAATGATTGTTTGACCTTGTAAAATAGATTAGTTAAAGGCACTGATGAATTCAAAGTAAATAAAAAAAAAGCTTTCATCCATATTTGAATTTTAATAAATTTTGTATACTTCTATTCCATTATATTGTTGTTGTATCTTCTTGTGAAGCACTTTAAAATTAAATTAATTAAAAAATTAATTATTACTATGTATATTATTATTATTATTATTATTATTATTATTATTATTATAGAGAGAAGCATACCGGGCCTGTGCAGGTCTCCTTCCCCTCCTGGACCTTACACTCGGGGTGACAGGGTTCACACTCTCCTGATTGAGCAGCAAACTCTCGCCTCTCCCTGCGTTCAGGGCAAAGAGTCGTTCACTTTCAAAATGTTTCACCAGAGTACAGATAACATTGACTAACACCACAGCAAACATTACTCACACAAGACAAACAGGGTGGATATGATGATTCTTATTATAAGTTATTTTGTAAAGACTGACCCGGTTATGAACATGCAGTCCGGCACGCACGTTCCCCCCCTTCTGTAGTTCTTACAGGACAGACACTGGTTTGGCCCGGGACCCCAGCAGCCATCAGAGGAGCACAGGGGGTCGCACTCATGACCCTTACTCACTGCAGACACAGGGGACCAAAACTAACTGTGTCATCATTTACGTTAACGCTGAGAGAGGAGAGTGATTTAAACGACCAAACCTCACTCACCGCACTGATTTCTGGGTCTGTTATTCTTGATGTCGATTGGCTTCTGGCGTTTCGCGGGGCTGGAGCTGCTGATTACTATGCGCGTCCAGTTGATAGTGTCAGGGTAGCAGAGATTCTTGTTTCCTGTGATGTAGACGTCGCCTTTTTCTATCTTTTGTAGTGAGCGTAAGCCCAGAGAGGTCAGAGAGGGGAGCCTCATCACCAGTAGAGAGTAGGCCCTGTAACTGAAAAAAATTAATGTTGGGAAAGAAAGTAGTTGATGCGATTCTAAATTTGTTGGGAAACTGAATTTCTAATAGTGAAATAGAGCCACTGCTGAATTTATAGCATTAAGATTTTTTACTTCAGTATCCCTCCAAGTAGTAGCCCACATTTCAAGTCGCAGCGAGGCCGAGTTAAGCTGCTGTGTGCTGCCATCACCCACATGAGTTATTCCCCATAATCTGAATTGAGGCAAACAATATATTTCCCAGATTTTTCAATGTATTTGTCCCATCTACCATCGCTTTCATATGAAATTTGAGGCAACTTTGCCGATTTCAGCAGACCCGTTTTGAATTACAAGCTCCCTGGTGTTTTCCAACCCGTAATCAGAACCCGTCTTCCCTCCTCGATACTCAATGCAAAATTCAGTCTGATGCACTAATATGGGCCATTAGGAGAGGATAAAAACATTTTTATGAATTCAAGAGTTTGAAAACGTGATGCTAAATATTTGTTTTGCACATTCACAATAAGACAATACACATTTCCAACATTAATGTAGCTAAATCCAAGTGGCTCAGATTCAGTTGTTCATCTTCAGATCTAAACATGCAAGCATCCAGCGGGGCTTACAGATGCTCTGACGAACTTCTTTTAGAAAATATAATGACATTAAAGAAACTGGTGGTGATTTGAATCAAGCTTGATCACTTAAGTGAGTGTGTTTGCATTTTGGTATCTAAATTTCACCTATCTCCGCTGGGATCATTTGTATTTCTTCACAAATTGTACTTTAGTGACCCATATTCAAAATCTATAGTATATACTTAAATGTCAATATTACATAAGTAGTCAGCAGTGATTACATTTCACAATGAAGACCAAAATCGAAATGGAATTGTGCTTTCATATAATATGACCAGACTCAGATGCCAACATTTGCTTCCTGAACACTTTGAAACCATTAAAGGATGTGAAAAGAAACCATGAGGATTCATTAAAAGCCCAGCAGTGAGAACTATGATACAATAGAGCAAGAACAAGTATTTGATACACAAATGTCACACATGATGAGGTGGCGTGTGAACTGTGTACTGTACCTTCGAGAGCTCACTCCTCTGCATGGTGTAAAAGTGACGGAGATAAAGAGACACAAGACACAAAAAGACAATGAGAGTCACGACAGAGAAGGTACAGCATTGTCTGCTCAGACAAAAATGCAACATAACAACATGACCTCAGTCGATGCTAGAACAAGGAGACAAATAAACTGCTTCTGCTCACTTGTAAAGGGATCTGCCTTGAATAGTTTGGAGGTTAGAGAAGACTGACAGGTCAGACATGTTTTTTGGCCATGACTGGATGCAGAGGTAGTCTGAAAATGGAGACATTGTGTTTCAGAGGCCTTAAACTGATTATAAACACAGTGATAGCATAAATACAATGAAAGTTTGAAAACCTACTCCTACACGCACCTGTAATCTCCCGCACTGTGTTGAATACTTTCAGTTTTTCTGTATCGAGGGCTGGGACGTTATTATATTCATCACTTTGTACAGAAAAGAAGAGAGAAAAAGAAATGCCCGGTGAAAACATTATCCATGAAGTACATTCAAATCTTTAAGACAAGTAGGAGTTTCGTTTACCCTTTGATGCCAGTCACCAGGAAGTGCAGACTGCCCTGGATCTTTGTGCAGTTGATGTAGCTGTCGATATTGTGAGCGTCCACAGTTTGCTTGTTTGGAAATCCTGTACCCTGACAAACTGAGAGGAAGCAACAAAATAGGAAAATTAGGTAAAGCAATCAGCAGACTTACTTGGGCAGTGATGGAGAATACATTTCCTCAAACTTGCAACAATTTGTATGTACTTAATTTGTTTCTTTTTATTCTAGTTCATTTTATAGGAGAATATTAAATGTTTTTATCCTGCATTTACGCTACAGCTACTGCTAATTTGTAGATTCATATTTTAGAAATAAACTAGAATTACAGCACTGTAGATGTATGCCTCCAAATGACAACCTTAGATATCATTTTCAAGGGGTAAAATCAGGATTTGAGAGGCCACCATGACCTTGACCTTTGACTTTTGAACCCCTAAATCTGATCAGTTAATTTTAGAGTCCAAGTTAACTTTTGTGTCAAATTTGAAAGGATTCCCTGGAGGTGTTCCTGAGATCCCATGTTCCCAAATAATTCTGTGGGGGGACAGCAAACAAGACTTCTGACCTCTCACCACAGAAGTGAATTGTAAACCAGGAGCTGAGTTTTCTTTCAAATACCTTTTGGACAGAGGCCTCCACACGGCTCACATCTCTTCACTCCCCTCTTCTCCACCTCCATTTTATCAGGTGGACACTTGCTCACACACGAGCTGCCGTCAACCACAAAGTTAACTACAAAAAAATGCAAGACATATGTGTCATATGAGTAAATCTAATAACATGGTCCAAAGTGCACATGAGCAAGTCAAGCTGGAGTTTGATAAAGTTTTAAATGATTGACACATTGTTTATAGAGTGCAGCAACAATCTGTGTGAACATGAGGGTAAATGGCAGCCTGTGTGGGGACTCACGAGGACACTGGGCCACACACATGGCTTCATACTGATACTTGGCATTGGGGTTGGGCTCCAGTTTGAACGTGTGCTTGTTGTAGATGAGGGTCTGAGGACACAACGGCAAGCACGAGCCCGAATTGTTGAAGTTCCGGCACACCTGTAAAACAAATTCATTTCCAGCAACACAGATTATACATTTGCTTTATCCTTTTGTGTGCTTGTTTCTATGATAGGAAGAGATCGATAACTCATGTAGCTAAATGGAATCCAGCTATCCTTTACTTTATTATTTACCCACTGTGACATATCTACACGACTACAGACATTCAATGAGTTATTGAAGCAGCAGACTCACAAAGCAGTCTGTATCCAGGGGTCCAGTGCATCCTCCTGCACACTCAATGTGACAACACTCGCTGGGGCTTTTGCCAAAGCATCTGCGATTACACTGAGGGGCGCACACAGTCTTTGTCACTGAGGGAAAGATGAGAGAGAGTTGCTCTGTTAATCCATGACACCACAGATTTACAAATGTCATGATGTAATTCTTCGTAAAAACTGATTTGTGCCACTTTTTAAAAACTTAAAATGACGACATCTCTTGCAGTAATGTGTTTCAAATGTCTTCAAAATGACATAACGCTCATGTATGTGACATATATGACATTGGTAAGAAGTAAAAGAACGCAGGCCTGCAGGAAAAACACAAATCGTCGGTTTTACGTTATGTTGCTGTGTAAATCTGTGGATAAATAATCAACTTGATATAAACTGTAAATGATTTTGATGTGTCATGTACTGGCAAAAATCAACTGTGATCAAGTGTGATAGTGGGAAAGCACAACAGCAATTTTAATTGGGCGATTCATATAAAGATTTTAATATTTATTTGTTCAACTGTGATGTTTGAAAATTGTATACACTAAAACATGTTCCAGAACATGGAAAATGAGTATAATGAAGTGACTCACAGATCTGGCAACTGTCACTTCCTGGACCCCAACATGGCACGTCTCCACACGCCTTGTCACAAGGCTCTGAGACACGATTTCATCATCAACACATGCATTTTCACATTTTAAAGCAAAAAGAAAAGAAGAGTCTAAATGACAGGTTCACATTTTTCAAGTCTTCTTTAAACTAACACCCATTACATTTAAAGAGGTATTGGTTGCTTCAAAGTAAACTCAGAGGAAGAGATGAGAGACCAAATGCATGGTCGCTGTTTTGGTGGTTTCAGATAGATAAGGCCTCTGCAGTATGAACCATGTGAGGATCTTCCAGAGTTACTTTTGTTTTAGGGCAAAATTCCCTGTTTGTATTTTACCAGACAGAGTTTCTTCCCTGAGCTGTGGTGGAGAGGTAGTGACACAAAGAGGGAAATAAAAGACTGTGACTCCAACTCCACAAGTAGTCTAACTCAGGCTAGAGCAGCCAATAGCAATGAACATACCGAACATATCAGACATTTGTGTTCACACATGCACGTCCTCCAGAGAAAATATGGAGGAACTGCCGAGTCCAGTGCATGAAAGCAGCTTTACTGTCCCACATTTGTATAATGCATTTCTGGCAGCTAGTTTGGCACCCCCCTGAACAAAGCCAAGTAAAACCAGAGGACAACATTTCCTACACGCGTGAGAGGTGATTGACCAATCACAACAGAGTGGGCCAGCTGGCCCATCAGAGCAGACTAGGCTTTATCAGGAAGGGGGCCATAACGCTAAGGGTTTCAGACAGAGGCTGAAAATAGGAGCTGCAGCAATCGACAGAATGCGGAAAGTTATTTCCGAACATTAGAGCATGTAAACCTTTTTCAAGTTATAAACCAAATTAAAATTATAAACCCTGAATATGAGCATGATATGTCTCCTTTAAGATTGACTTGAGAAAATGTGAACTCATCATGAAGGTAGCTTGTGCTCATGTGTGATAACCATGCTTTTCGCTCACTTTCAGGCCCGTTGTCCGTGAGCACAATCGGAGTTGTTGCATCCTTCACGATGCCCAGCCAGTTCACTTGCGGGGCAAAGCTCAGGTACTTATTCTGGATGATCTGGACTCCTCCCTCCAGTATCTCTGTGGGAGGCACACAAGCATGTTAATGGGCGAAGAACAATTAGCGAAGCAAGCCCTAACAGGTCAATGACTCATCCTATCACACTCCACCATGCGCTGTTTAATACAACACATACAAACTCAGTATAATGAGCTGGAGCCTGTGTTACAGTGGCGGTTGAGAGACTGAGCTCATGAGACATTCCAGCGACTTCACATCACAGGGACTGCACACACTGCCGCACTCTGACGACTGGTAGGCTGAAGGTGTGGCTGCACTGTGTGGGCGTGGGAGCTCCCATCTTTACATCCAACCTGAGCTCTTATCTGCACCACTCCAGCCTCCCACACTTCAAATAACACTCATTCACTAGAACTGAGCGAAGTCTTGTGTACCTGTGAGGTGTGTCAGGCCCAGTTCTTGAAGGCCGTACTGCCCCTCCTTCTGGTAGTTGACCATCACAGACAGAGCCCACTGGTTCTCAAACAGCGTGTTGCCCCTGATAACGCGCAGCCGGTCCAGAGGCAGGCGGTTGAAATTGTTGAGGGCAAACAGGATGTAGCCTGTCACCTCCCTGATAGACTGTGGAATTAAAAAAAATGCGAAAAAGACAGTAAATTTAATAGAGATGTTTTATTTATCAGAATGATCATTACCTGGCAGCATGGAGTGTTTGACTTGCGTTGTTAGTCACCATAACAGGTCACAACGACGGAGACATAAATGAGCTAATTGTTCTTGTGAGAGAGATCCGTAATCCTCTGTGACAGGGAGTCTTGTCTGGACTAAGCTCACAGTAACATATGCAGTGACACACATATTGTTGTTTAATAGGAGAGATTTATTCTGCTCTCTGATGTCTCAGTGTGTTAGACGCTTCACCTGCAGGAAGGAGAAGTCTCTGTGGTGCTCCATCATGGTGATCTCAAGGTTTCCCATCACTATCTCACAGCCGGTGTAGCGCTCCTTCATCTGGTTGTACTGATTCTCTGAGTCTCCCGTCATACTCAGCTTGTTCTGCGTGCCGAAACAAACTGGAAAAGAAAAGAAGGGGATCTTGGTCAACTCTCGGGTGTCCTTAATGTCAACATGTCACATAATATACACAAATATGAAGGATGAGTCTGGTGATATGTGTGGATGGTCAATAAAATCCATGAAAAGACAAAAAATCAACAATGACTTGACCATTTTCATTTTTCTATGTATTGATGTTGATTGATGTGGAAATTCTATTTCTCACTTTTAAGGCCCTAAATGTGCTTGCACCCAAAAGCCTTTCAGATGAATTGACCTGGTGTGGGCCCTCTAGACCACTTAGATCAATAGATAGTGGTCTCACCTTGTAACAGAGGGGGAACAAGCCTTATTATGGAATTCACCACCGATCGCAGCTTCTTCTAAATCTTTTCCTAAACCGTTTTTTGTTTTTATGAAAGCTTTTACAAAATGATCGACATTACACAGACTAATCCTATTGATTTATTTTTATTGTCATATTTCCTCTGCTCATGTCCCATTGTGATATTCTCATTGATTCTTCCTTGTAAAGGACTGTTAAGAAAAGAAGTTAATAAAGTTTATTATTATTAAAATTGAGCCACAGTGTCAGTGACATGTTCCGTCATTAACGTGTGTGTGTGTGTGTGTGTGTGTGTGTGTGTGTGTGTGTGTGTGTGTGTGTGTGTGTGTGTGTGTGTGTGTGTGTGTGTGTGGGTGTGTGGGTGTGTGTGTTATTGAACAGGTTGTCAGTGAGGACAAATACGAAAAACACGACAAAGATATGTGAATGACTTCCTGGTAGTGGTGGAATATTAACCATTTGCTTTTAACATCTCCTTTACCTTTCATTTGACTCAGACACACATTCACACACACACACTGACTCTCTGCAGAGTGGAGACATTTTTCTGTTGGATTTATAATTCTACACCATAACTGGGAATATTATCTCCAAATGATACAATTTTGGAGTGGATCAATCAAAGGTCAAGGTCAAAGGTCAACAAAAATATGGTCTGAAATACACTATTTTCAATCTTCCAATCAAACATATGCAACCAATAACACAAAGGACACAATCTACAGCTTATTTAACCAATCATTCATCATGTGGTAAAAATTATGTAATGATGACGACAATCTGAAATGAAATGGCATAATAAAAAATGTAAAATATTTGGGGTCTGTACAGTGTGTGTGCAGGTTAACTAAGAGTCAGTCACTGTGCTGCTGCTGTTTATACTGAGCAGAGCACCAAGCGTTTGCTCAGTGTGAAGAAAAGAGCATAGGTTAAAAATAAGAGCCTCCAGTGATGTTCATGTAGTGGTATCACAATCAAAGATATTCTTACATAAAATCTAGTTTTATGTAAGAATAAAAAGTTATTATTAAAAAGTTATTATGAGGCAACAGGGTTAGTTTTTTACAAAGAGTGTTTTGTGTCTCTTACTACAAGCCTGTGAGGTCTGCTCATACAATATCAATGAACGTACTGTAACAGTGCGAGACAAGCTGAGGATTGTGTACAGGACATGTCCCGCTCTGAGACAAACATACAAGGCCTTGTTTACCATCTGAGGGAGTTCAGCCATTCAGCGTCACTTGAGAACTACTTTGCTATTCAAATGTCCGACGGGCGAGAGGCAGCAGAGAACAGACGTGAACTCGACTGTTGATCTGAACGTCATCTAGACAAAAAACCTTTGCACACACACGCCAACAAATAACAACATGTTCTTTTCAGGCTGGTGCCTACACAATATGGGCTAAAGTATGTGGACACCCCCGTGTCCACAGTGTTTGAGCCTACAGCTTACAATGACACTTCTGAAAATATTGAGCATCAAAAGTTGTGCCAACAGTACAGGGAAGAGACCTGTTTCAACATTACAATACCCCAGAGCATAGTGAGGGCCATAATATTAGTAAATATTATATTTTGCTGTTGGCCTGCACAGAGCGCTGACCTCAACATCATCCAACACCTCTGGGATGAACAGGAAACCTGATTTATCAGCCACCATGATGCTCTGCTCTAATAACTGCAACCAGGCTCCAAAATCCCCTCATAATAGAACAGTACATCTATGGTTTTAGATGTTCTGCAATCACACAAGAGTGTCGGGTTGAATGTCATGTCACAAAGTGTTACTTTACAGGCTACAGGTCAATTCCTGCCAGCAATCCATAATTGTGACTTAATCCTTAAATCAGGAGGAGACATTCTGAGCCTTGGTACATAGTGACAGTGCAACATGTGGAGCTGATATTAATAAAATTATCTCACCTATTATTGTTCTTTCTTACTTTTTAAGGTAATGAAATCCAGAAATCTTGTAGGCTTGAACAATTTGTTTTGCATATATTTGCATATATTTTGGCAAACTGGCCCCATTAAAGGGACTCAGAAAGTAGAGCGGGTCGTCCACTGACCAGAATGTCGGTGGATCGATCCTGGCTCATCCAGTCCGCATGGCAGAAAAATTCTGAACCCCAAATTGCCCCTGATGACTGTGCGTCTGAGAGTCTGTGATAGAAGTAATGCAGCTTATAGTAGCACGGTATGAATGTGAGTATAAATGTGTGTATAAATGTGTGAATGTGACTTGTAGTGTAAAGCGCTTTGAATTGAATTGGTTGATAAGACTACAGAAGTGCTATTTACAGCAAATAAAGTCAATTTATCATCTAGAATCACTGTTTACAAATGAACCATGGTCGTATTAACAACTATCAATGGATCACTTTGGAACATTAACAGATTTACAGATTATTTTCATTGAATTTGAGACATTAATTAACAATGGACTTCAAAGCAATGATAAACCTATATATAGGGTGAAAGTCAAATTGAATATAAATGTTAGTGTATTGTGTTTGTGTGTTCAGATTTGTCATCACAACAATGAAACAATTTCCGACATTAACTGTGGGACTGTGTTAAAATACCTCACTAGAGTTCATGGAGGCTGTGTGAGCTGTTGGTCACAGTCACTCCCGCAGCTCTATTATACCTGTGACGGTAAATGAGACATACCAACAGACAAATAACAGATTTTAACTTCCTGCTGTTTTCAGAACAACAACATGCACCTGTCCCAGTTTCTCTGCTTCCCTGCACACCTCCCACATCTATCTACATGGCCAGATACCAATTGATAATGGTGAATTGGGCAAACTGACCCTTTAACCTCGTAGTTATGAGCATAATCGTGACCCAGTTAACTCTGAATGTTTATGTACTGTCATATGAAGAAAAAAAAACGAAATCTCAACAATATGCTGGTTGTTGATTCAGTTGTGAAGCCCCAAGGAATGTGTGTTGAACCACACACAAGTCACACAAATGATGTGTGCTTAATAATTATTAACCCCCAAAGCACAGTGTGTGTGTGTGTGTGTGTGTGTGTGTGTGTGTGTGTGGTAGAGAGAGAGAGAGTGAGAGTGAGAGAGAGTGAGAGAGAGAGAGAGAGAGAGAGGGAGAGAGACAGTCGTGCATTGAGCGTGTCCTTTGTCCATAAAGTCCTGATAAGAGTCATTTTATTGTGTTTTTGAGAACATCGAGTTCCCAGAACCTTGCTCTGAACAGATTGTTTTTAAAGGCTCATTTCACTTAAATCAAAAAAAGAAATTATAAAACCCTGCATGGTGTTAATGATTGGAAGCAGAAAATACATTTGTTTGTTTTGTGCCGTTTAACTGTGGGACTGTGTTAAAGTACCTTTTTTTTACTGTTACAGTTTACTCATCATGCTGGTTGAATCATATCTTTTGTGGCTTCGGAGGAACTTCCCAGGGGATGAAAAAAAACAACCTCTGATGATGTCATGAGGGTTATCTGAACTTCCACAGAAACCCTGTGTTACAAACCGGGGCCGCTGCAGTGAGTTAACTTGACCTAAGCCTCGGGGCTGAAAGGCTCTAATGCTGTTTTAACTTCATGTCAGCAGAATGAGCCTCCACTGATTCTGATTGAAATCATAATTGCAATTAAAAAGTGACATCTATATGCATCTTGATTGTCCATCCATCAGTCCAAAACCCAAACAAATGCAAATTACAATGCTATAAACATCATAATGAGGTGAATTTGCATAATCCGATGCTAAAATCTGAAAACGTGCAGACTTTTTCTTCATAAATGGCGGAAAAAACTTTCAATTAACTGCCCATCAGCTTATCTGTGTGATTTTATCTTTCTTTTCTGTCTCCTGCAGGTCTCTACACTTCACGCACGTGAAAACACTGCAGCACCCCTTCAGTGCAGTGTCAGGACCACGGGGGTCACAAGATGAACATGCGTGGTCATGGGATAGTTAAGAGGTTAAAGGAGAGGAAACATATTTGTGTTGGACTAAATTTTGTTCCATTTACAGCTCTGTTCTTTCTTTTTACCTCTCAAAAATGATTAAATCAGCAAATGCAGCCAATGTGGAAGGATCTGAGGTGAAACATACCTCAAACATAACATTTCTTTATATTAGACTCCCCAGTGTGCTTCATATTATCACATCGAGCCATATCTTTTGCCCATTCAAATCCATTTAATTGAAAGAGTCAGTGATGTGTGTTCATGAGCTGCTCAAGGGTGAAGCTCTTTATCTACTCCACCTTAGTCAAACCCGGAGAGCAGCTCAGCGTTATCAGCGGACGACTTGAGCTGTTGACTCTACGCAGTTTGAATTGCCTGTTGGGAAATAGTCGTAAACACCTTTGTCACATACGTTTGAAGAATCTTCCGCACACGGAGCAGTATGTGGAGCACAATGCATTGTGGGGAAAGACAAACCGGTAACTACACATTCAGTACAGTATGTGCTGCTGGTATGTTCGCCATCGCCATACAGACAAAACACAATCCACTGCTGTGGGAGCCCAAGAGCTCAACTGGCCGAGTGAGTTTTTTTTCTTCTTCTGTCAAAGAAAAACCTTCAGGGTTGGCAGATGGATGATGGATTAAAAAGGAATGGGGAGGAGGGTTTGGAATCAGTGCAAACACACACACACGGATACAATGGGCCTATTTTAAAAGAGTGCAAAACAAGTGCAGGGCATCAAGCTGTGAGCTCAAGCCTCTCTCTGTCTGCACTTACACTTCATTCTCATTGTCTCTCCTTACACTGTGGCCTTCCCAATTATTATTCCATCACTAACTGTCACATACAGTATATAAAATCACTACAAAATGGTGTCATTGTGCTCGGCGCCAAAGTGTTAAAGTATCACATGACGAAAAACATAACGCGGATCAGGTTCTGCTGTTATTTTCATTCGTCTGTTGCCAAGGTTTCCGTACTCTGGAAAAAGAAGCGAGAGAGAGAAAGAAAACAATGGAGGGAGGAGGAGATAAACAAGCTCAATAAAGCAGTTGAGGCGATGACTGAGGTAAACAGAAACTTGGCACTTGGACAGAGATTACCGCATACCTCGCAGGTGAGCACACGCACACACACACAAACAGGCGCGCACAAACACAATGACAGACACCTGAGGAGATGAACTGCTTCACTTCTCGGTGCATTCTCAGTCAGAGTTTGTGTCCAGATGAAGTGGAGGACGTGTTTTTTCTTTCTCTTTCCAAAGTGCAGGACTTCCTGCTCTGACTTTACAGAAAGCAGAGTGTTGCTTAACGTTGTGCTTTGGCAACAGGAGTGACAGCATATTTGCTTTTTGACACATCACTTATTTGGATAAGTCACACCTGTAGAAGCACGAAAGCAAAATAAAATGGTTCAAGGCTACTGTGATTTGTCATAAAAGACAACTGAGATATTAAACTAACATGTGGTTTTACCTTTGCCAAAGAGATTGTTTTTTTCACCCCTGTTAGTTTGTTTGTCGATTTATGTTTTTGTAAGAACGATTACGGAAAAAACTACTAGATGGATTACCACGAAACTTGGTGGAGGGATGTGGTAAAGGTCAGGGAAGACCCCATTAAATCTGGTTGCAGATCTGGGTTAGGGGGTTAATCCAGGATTTTCTTTTTTCACTTTCTTTAATACTGTGATCAGGGTTTTTTTCCCCACTGATTTCCCAAGGAAAAATGCATGGATGATTAAAATCCCATTCAGGGAATTCAGTTATGATTATTGAAGATATTTGTGAAGTACAAATTCACCTCTTCTTCCTGTTGGCACATTGTATATAAAAATGAACATGCTACCTGTTGGCAACATCTCTGGTTATTTATCAATGTGAACATGTTTTGTGATGTATGGGAATTTATGTGCAAACAAGCACATGAAAAGCATTTCTCTTTTTAATACACACTTTTATACAAAAGTGCACCACAGCTCTAATAAAATGTTTTTGCAGCACTATAAAACTTTATTACCGTTTTTCATTCGATTGTGACTCTTCAGTTCACCTCATGTATCGCAGCTGACATGATCGTATCAAAGGTTAACAGCAGGTCCTACTTGCAGCAAAACAACAGCAACCTCCTTCACAGTCTGGTTACTGCACAACACAAGCCTGTTTATCAACTGGCTACGACATCAAATAGTACAGCTGGAATTTCTATCATTTAATTTCTATTTGAAATACATATTTGTTTTAATTGTACAGCCAGTACAAGCAATACAAGTGTGTCTTTAATGAAGTACACACATTGTGTTAACTTGGTTTGTGTGTGTTGCCGTTGTTTGAGTCAGTTGCGTCTGTGAATCAACAACGTCTTAACAATCAAATGCCTCTACGCAAAGCAATGAAAGGGTTTTCAATTAGTGCTTTTGTTGGTTTTGTCTGTTTTGTGCACGCCCGGGTATATATGTGTGTGTGTGTGTGTGTGTCTGTGTCTGTGTATATGCGTGTGTGTTTGTGTTTAGCTGAGATGCCAGAGGCTCTGTCATCTGAGCATCAGCTGCCTAAACAAAATCGATGAGCTTGTGTTCATATGTTTTTTCTCAGACCGAGCGCCACTTGACTCACTTGCAGCGGGGTGACGGCGACAAGAGCGTGAGGGTCAAAGGTCACAGAGAGATTCAAATCACAACACCTCTCTCTCTCTCTCTCTGCCAAAAACACATCACCTGACCTGGTGGAGAAAAGTCACTGAGTGCATCTACTCGAAGAAAGTACTCTTGATATACCTATATTGTGTTCGATTATTTTCCATATTTCTTCCCCTGTTCTGCTGATTTGACATCTTGAGTTCCTGGTAATGTTGATAAGTGATGAGTGCATTAATTGTTAATAATTGTTGTGAGGACAAGTGGCTTTTCTATCTCCAGCAAAGTACATTTATTTGTGTTTTGGACTATTGGCCAGACAATTATTTACTATTTTACAATCCAGCAATCAATTGATTAAAAAGAAAGAGATAAGTCAATCATAAAAAAATTATCTAATAAGATTCTGCTCTGGTTAGTTCAAAGTTCAATATTTTATATAAAAAACATAGGCTACAGTATAATCAAATATTATACATTTCTACAGATTGAACGAGGTGTTAGTATCAACTTCACCATCAAAATGGATATTCATCCAATAATATGATATAGCTGTACAATAACACAAGGAGTTCGAGCCTATATTTAAAGTCAACTACACCCAAAACATAAGAATTGTACTTGTAAAAGAATATGTTTGAATGGTGTCATTGTTGCCTTCACTTCAATAATAAATTCCCCACTAGTGACTATAAGATAAAATAAGTGATCTTTGGGGGTTGGCTCTGGTTGTGCGTCAACAGGTGATGAAAGGTTGGGCTACTCTGTCGCAAAACCTTGAAACAACTGAGACAAACATGGTGAAGCACACACACACACACACACACACACACACACACACACACACACACACACACACACACACACACACACACACACACACACACACACACAGGATCGTGGGAGAGGTTCAGGTGAGTCACAGCAAACAAGTTTTACACATGTGTAGAACAGGTTCTGGTTTGTGTGTGTGAGGCTTGTGAGGGAGGAGGACAGGTGTTGTCCTACATAAGAGCTCCTAGTGTCCAGTGTGTGTGTGTGTGTGTGTGTGTGTGTGTTTGAGTGTGTGTCTGATCTACAGAGAGAGATAGAGAGAGGAAGAGAGATAAAGAGAGAAAGAGAGAGAGAGAAAGAGAAAGAAAGAGAAAGAAAGAGAAAGAAAGAGAGAGCCCACCTTCTGGCGCCTGAGCGCAGCTGAGTTGGGGCGCACAAACCAGCAGGACGCACAGCACCTTCACCTTCCTCATGAGAGCAGTCATCCTCAGTCAAATATCCAGGCTGCTGGTTTTTAAACAAACATCCCCCTCATACTAATGAGAAGAAAATGTCCCTTTTATGATCCAAAATCTTCCTCGGTCGTGTCAATGCGTGAGAGTCCATTGAGTCAATCCAGATTTGACGCGCAGTGTTTCCGGATTGCCCTTTAAATTCCTCTGTTCCACGTCCTCTAGTCCTGGAATTGAAAATGAAAATAGTGAATAGCTTCCAGTGTTTTCTCTCTGTGACATTTAACTGAGCCGCAACTTTACATGCTGCCCTCTCCGGTCTGTGTGAGAGGAATCACTACAGCTCCGTGATTGGAGCGCAACGCGCAGCCAATCAGAGGCGGGAGCGACTCTTTTCTTCGAGCACTGATTTATCTGGGAGGGCCCTGACTGTAAACCTATAGGAATCCAATGGGAACACTGAAAACACCTCGTGCACCAGACAGTAAAACTATAAATACAGAGTATTGGAGAGTAACAATGCAACTTCTTAAAATTCTGAAGGCGATTTGGTTTAGAGCAATTCAAAATAGGAACTGATAAACATCCAATAATCTATAATACAATTAAGCACCACAAAAGAGCTGTGTTCAGTTGTGGTGAGCTAAAAGTGCAATTTCTCTAAAAAACGACATTCCTTTAAAATACTAAAAGTTATAATGAATAAATAAAATAGTTAACATGGCAGAGAGACATTTAAGAGTGACTGTGTGTTTCAAGGGCCAAGCTCAGAATTGTCCGACAGTGACAGTGACATGTATGTGCAATATTTGGACAATAAGCAATTAAAGAATTATTAATATCAAAAGCATGAAATATCCGACAGCCAGGACAAGACGTAGCAATTAAACAGAATACGGAACCGAAATAACATTTGAATCAGTTGGGAAAAGGTGAAGGAAACAAATTAAATGAAACAGTTGAATTGAATGATCCAAAGTTTAGAGTTGAAAAGGTATAAAAAGGTGCTGAGCAGCTTCCTGCCACAGACAAGCAGACGGCTGAACAGCTGCTCAACTCTGCTGCTGTTTTATCTGCTACTGAACCTTTAGCTCATACTTGCACTCTGCACTTTTGATTTAATTAAACAGGTGTATTTATTATTTATTGTGATTACCAGTGGGAAACACTGTCATTCTGACCTGCACAGCTGATGTATGGTGAAATGAAGTTGCTGAATTCTGAATCTTAGCCAAAGATAAGTATCCCTGTCTTTTACGTTTTGGTCCATTATGTTGCGTTAAATAAAACAGTTCAGACCCCTTTGAGCATTTTGCATCAGACTGATGAAGTGGTCATATTGAAAACGTGTCTGCCTCATGGCTCCTTCGTGTGAGTATCTTTATCTATACAGTTACAACAGGTGAGTCATTTCCTCTGCCCCCTCAAAACCTGAGAGCATGACAATAAAGAATGGAACGTTTTATTCCCCTTTAAAAACAGACCCCCTCCAAACTTGAGCATGAAAAAGGCAACAAATATTTAAACACTCCCCTCCTCTTCATACTTCTCTGTATGTGTCACTCTGTCTCACACGATAACAAGGAACCTTAAGAAATGAATCTCTGACCCCTCCACTCCTTGACGCTCTTACTGGAAATGTACGATTATTTTATTGCTGCATGATTTTACTGCTGCACTTGAGACTTCGAACAAATCAGTTCAAGTGAGACCATATAACCTGGTCTGGTTAGAAAATCGTACCTTGTGCCATCTTGTTGTTTTTTCACTTAAGCTTCATGCAAACGTTATGTGCCTGTAAGTGGGAGAGCCAGCTGAACTACTCTGAGCAAACTGGCTCTGCCTGCATCTCCAGTCTGAACACACACACACACACACACACACACACACTCACACACACACACGTAAAGAGAGAGAATAATTTCTCCTCTGTTCTCTCTCTGGACAGGTCTAATTACATAGAATTATAAATCCAACAGAAAAATGTCTCCACTCTGCAGAGAGTCAGTGTGTGTGTGTGAATGTGTGTCTGAGTCAAATGAAAGGTAAAGGAGATGTTAAAAGCAAATGGTTAATATTCCACCACTACCAGGAAGTCATTCACATATCTTTGTCGTGTTTTTCGTATTTGTCCTCACTGACAACCTGTTCAATAACACACACACCCACACACACACACACACAGACACACACACACACACACACACACACACACACACACCCACACACACACACACACACACACACACACACACACACACACACACACACACACACACACACACACATTTCAGGGAAACATAAAACCACTGGAGCAAATTATTATGTGTTTCCTAAGTGTAATAATGACATTCACATATTAACAAACTCAGTGGGATAAACCAGAATAAAAAATAAAACAAGATAAAATATAATCATTTCATAGTACATGATACAAAGTACTATAATCAGGATTTCAGCTCTCTGAACTGGGAAGCTGAACATAGACCAATTCAGCTGAATCCCATTTGTTGACAAAAAATAATCGAAACGCTGTTAATGATCCTTTAAAAAATTGCACCACATATCCATGGTCACAGCTGAAACCTGCTGAAATGCTGAGATCCTACAGCTTCCACTCTCAAACTGTCAAGACATCGGTCTGGAAAATGAAATTTCCATCCATTGCTTTGTTAATTACTTAATTTATTACTCTGAGCATATGAAGCAGTTATAGAGCAAATGAAAATGAATCGTATTTAAAGGAGTTGAGCGGCTGTGGTCTCTGAGACCTGAAACAGATGTAATGCGTCACTTTGATTTGCAGATTTTTTAAACATTTCATCAGTTCAAAATCAGGTTGAGAAGCAATTCCCATAACATCAGGAAAAATATCCAGGAGACTAAATGTAATGTATATTTGTATGTTAGGTATGTTGCATGTGCTGTAACGCTGGTGCAGGGGCTTCCAGACCATGAACATAAAACATAAAAGCCTTTTCAGGAAACTGTTAACTGTCAGATACTGCTGCTAAACACTGTCCTCTTTTGGCTGCAACTTGTAACAGCCTCCATGATGCCATTGTCTTACATGAATATGTGTGACGGTGTAAGTTTTGAAGTTCATCAGTAACGCTCACTCACACTCGATGAGACAGGTCATACAGAAAATGGGTTTATTTGTAACACAGCAGTATTTTGTTTGTTGTCTTTACATCACATACACATTTCCCCATGCATTCTGCATCGAGTCATTTCGTCTTCACCGTCTTTAAAATCTACCTGTGTAACTGTAACGGTACAGAATGACTCATCAGAGGTTGGACTTTTTTTAGCCTTTTTTTATTTTTATGTTCGCACTGATCATCATTATTTCACAGACTGTCTACATCAAAGTTTCTTTACACCCCAAAAAACAAACCAAAGAAACCTACCATCAAATAAGAATCAAGTTTACTCGCAGAACAAACGATACTGTCGGACAAAACCTTTGCCTCATCACCTCAAACTGTGGTGCAAACCCTGCCTCTTGAGGGCATAGAGAAATAAATCTGCAAATCATTCTATATACCATGATAAATATATGTGACTCTAAACTAGCTCAAAGAAAGTCAATGTGAAGTCATGACGAAATATAAGGCCACAAAACCCAAATGATAAAACTCATGATTAAACATGTTGAATATAAACAATGCATTGATAGGTTGGAGTGAATATACAGTATGTTGCACTGTCACTGGTGAGTGAGTAGCAGTACCCACGTATGGCACACACAAATCATTTTTATTCACAGAAATCGGTGGATTCTGCTGGTATCAGGGGCGACGTAGTGACGCGTCTCCCGTTCAGAGGTGAGTCGCGGACGTGCTGATGAATCTCCAAAAACTACAACACCCACGTATCAATCTGTTTACCCTGCTTTCTGTCGTATATATATGCTGACACGTCACAGAAAATAAAGGAAAATCCATGTAAAATAAATTACAGTACAGCCATTTATAGATTAATCGACAATATTCACATTCAGTAACACAGAGTTATCAGCGACAGAATCACCAAACATTACCTGCTCCCTCGATATGCAAGTCGGAGACAAAAACACACGAAGCAAGAGCAACCTGAAGCAGTTTGAGTGACTCACATGGACAAAAACAAGACGGCAGACGAGCAGCATCTATGCTGGTCTTGTGTGTCTTGTGTTTCTGTGCGGGTCAACCGATACACTGCTTTCACATTAACAGACCATGAAGCTGACTGCGCAGTTTTAAGCACAAAGTAATAAGCAGGAAGTGGCGACAGAGTTGTTTTTTGCAAACAGCACCAGAACACAATCAGGCTAGTTTGAGGAAATATAACAAACAGCGTCAACATCCATGCAGCTCAGAGGATGAAAAAGGTACGCAACAATGCAAGCGACATTTACCACGGTGCATGCAGGTCAGGCGGTCGAGACTGTGCAGCGCATTTGTAAATTTAAAAAGGGGCGGCTTCAGCGCTTCGGGATCTCACGCGCGGATTATAGAAAGATGCCACAGATATCAAAAGGTTTTAAAAATGAGGCAGTAAGAGGACTGTTATTGTGTGTCTGAGCCGCTTGCAAGAACACATACATTTCACATGAACACACGTTATCTGAGCATCAAAGTGCCTCGGAGTTGCTCGTAAAATTAAAAGTAAGCGCAATTTGAATCATGGTGACGTGAATCTGCCGGCTGTGATTGTTCTCATGGCTCCCACAGGAGAAGAAGGAAAAAAACACACAGGAAGTGCAAACGACACAGAAAAGTGCTTTGCATGGACGACTGACAGCAACAAAAAAAGTCATATTTGATTCATTGTCGACTCAGTGGAGTCACACACATGCCTCGGTACGGCACCTAGAGACGAACACACAGTACACTGCATCTAAGGACAAGAGGTGAACACAGGAAGAGCAAGTGTCTGCTGTGATTGCTTACGGTTAGTGTTCTTGTGAGTGCACGTGTGAGTGTGTGTGTGAGTGGTGAAATACAGAGTATGTGAGAATCTGTTTGCAATGAGAGCTGAAAACTATTGGAAACCTCAACAGACTGAAAACGAAAGCTGAAAATCTCCCCCAGACCCTGAATCTTTCTTTGCACCGATCAACCAAAACCCTTGTTCCTGACCCACAGCCCCATTCTCAAAAAGAAAAATCAATTTAAAGGTGGATGGGTGCAGCTGCCAGCTGCTGTTTCCAGTTGTCTTCTTATTTCTTGTTTTTGAGTTGATTGGCCAGCCAATCAAGACCCTCATAGAGCCCGTCACCGCTGGTGGCGCAGGTGGCTTGGATGTACCAGTTACGGTGGCGCAGGGAGTGTAAGCCCAGCTTGTCTGTGAGCTCAGCAGCGTTCATGGCGTTTGGTAAATCCTGTCAGAGAGGTGAGAGGTCAGCGAGGAGAAAGTGCTGCCCTCAATCTGAGAGGATTAGTGATAAAACTATGTGTGACCCTGAAGACAAGAATGAATGCATGTATGCATTTACTGCCGATAAATCATTTACCAGACATTAAACATCTCATGATAACGTAAGAGCTCTCTCAGTTAGTGTTTTGTTGATTCCTTGTAGAGCTGTCTGCGCTATTTTCCTAAAGAATCAATTCTGTGGGAAACACTGTGTAAAGTCAATTATTACCTCCACTGCTATTTGTCTGTTTACCAAGATTATACAAAAAACTACTGAACCAATTTGATTGAACACATTAACTTTTGTGGCAAATCCAGAATTGTATTTATCACTTTCTTTAACATTATGACCAATTTCCAAGAGAATGATTTATGGATCTTGATGAAAAATTCATTTTTCCACGACAGTTACGAAAACTTCTATGTTTCCATTGTTTCTATGTTAAAATGTACTACTTTTCAGCAAAATGCTGTTATGCAAAGATCAGTCACACAAAGAAGTTGAATTGTATCGCAAAGATTAAAACAGTTTTTAGGGGTTGATCGACTGCTACAAGCCTGTTGTATATACTGTATATGTGTATGTACATGCAGAACAGTAACGATTCCTTGCCTGTTTATTGGCAAAAACAAGGAGCACTGCATCCCTGAGCTCGTCCTCAGCAAGCATCCTCATCAGCTCCTCTCGTGCTTCGTTCACGCGCTCTCTGTCGTTACTGTCCACCACAAAGATTAGACCTGAAACAGCAAAAACACACAAAGATAAATATTTCCTTAAGAAGTAGAGGGTCTAACACCATCGAGGCCGGTGTTAACCTCTGATTAGCTCTGCTCACCCTGTGTGTTTTGAAAATAGTGTCTCCAGAGGGGGCGAATCTTGTCTTGCCCACCCACGTCCCACACAGTGAAGCTGATGTTCTTGTACTCCACCGTCTCCACGTTAAACCCTGGAAACAGGAGCAAGTTCACACAACATGTAAAGCAAACACAGGTGTCTATCATAAATGTACATTTTACCATTCTGTTCCCCTACCGATGGTTGGGATTGTGGTGACGATTTCACCCAACTTGAGCTTGTAGAGGATTGTTGTTTTCCCTGCAGCATCGAGCCCCACCATCAAGATCCTCATCTCCTTCTTACCGATGAGGCTCTTCAGCAAATTCCCAAAAATGTTTCCCATGATTCAGATAAGGATTTGAAACTTCAGAGAGCAGCTGCAGTCGTGATGCTGAATGCCAGTGTCAGTTGACGAAGGGGGATGAGTTACGAAGGAAGGCTGAAAGAGAGAAACAGAGGAAGAAACTGTTTAGTGATACTTGGAAGTAATCAAATGAATGACAAAATTATAAACACATTAAAACAAAAACAGAATCACTAGTCTGTAAGGCCTTTGTTAAGTCACAGAGGCAGAAGTGCTCCGGCCAGCCCCCTCCCACCTTTCTAAATGACGGCTCCATAAAATCTCACCTCTACATGCATTCTCAAAGACAGGTGGAAAGCTATGCTAATTGCCCACAGTCATCATAACAGAGAGGGGGAAGGAGATGCATGTCAGTACCATGACCCCCAGGCTACAGCGCAATCTGTTCAGATTGTTTTCTTTCCTTCCCCCTCCTTCAAATGTTAGCCTGAAACAACGCCAAGCCCTCAGAGCACATATTAAAAATGTCCTATATTACCAGACCTAAAAACACGTTCAGTGAATCTGTCTAACACAAAGTCAGCTGATCTAGTCCAGAGAAAGAGACAAAAGGAGACTACATT
The DNA here is from genome assembly GCF_009819705.1 of Hippoglossus hippoglossus. Classification (NCBI taxonomy): domain Eukaryota; kingdom Metazoa; phylum Chordata; class Actinopteri; order Pleuronectiformes; family Pleuronectidae; genus Hippoglossus; species Hippoglossus hippoglossus. The sequence goes on from NC_047155.1 coordinate 15,793,257, forward strand.
TCACCCTGTAGTTCACATGATGCTGAGCAGCACTCGTGAACATGGTAGAATGCTGTGTGGTGTCTAAATATTGTACTTCAAGCAGTGTCAAGTCAAATTTATCTCAAATCACAAACTGGCCTCAGTGGAATTTACAATCTGATCAACATGCAACATCTTCCGTGCAGCGTGGTGGTGGGGTGGTTAGCTCTGTCACCTCACAACAAGAAGGTTTGAATCCCGGGTTCGGGTCTTTGTCTGTGGAGTTTGCATGTTCTCCCCATGTGCGTGGGTCCAGCTTCCTCTCACAGTCAAAAGACATTGAAGATCAGGGTTATAGGTTAAGGAGAGACTGTAAATTGACTGTAGGTATGAAAGTGAGAGTCAAGGTCTGTTTATCTCTGTATGTTGGCCCTGCGATAGACTGGCGACCTATCCAGGGTGTACCCTCTACCCTGCCTCTCGCCCAATGTCAGCTGGGATTGGATCCAGCTCCCCCTGCAACCCTCAAGGGGAAGAGGTGCAGATATTGGATGGTTGCAAGAGAGTTACAAACAACTGAGAGAAACACAAGATGGCTCATTCTGTCAGGACGGGCACATGCAATAGATGCCATATAAATAAATCATAGGAAACAGAATGACAATATTAGGGAATAAAGTGCAGACATACGTAAAAACATGGACGGCCAACATTGAGGTGCATGTTGATCACACTGTGTTTTCTGATGTATCCAATGTAGATGACAGTGTTGCTATCTATTTGTCTGTGTCTATCTCCAGCCTGATGAACCTTCAGACAGAAGCAGGAGCTCAAACAAGGTGAAGACAGAGGATGTGATGTGAGTCTCATCATCCCTGTCCATGGTGCTGAAGAGGATCCACTCACTGACAGCAGCTCCCCCAACACACTGGGTTTAAACAGTATAAGTCTGTGATGGGGATGTTATCAGACAGCTCGGCCTGTGATGACATCCATTCATCCAGCCCCCGGGGACTCCGGCCGGTTCGCGTTAGCCGGCGGTGCTGCGGTGCGTAACGACACCGCTAACCTGCCGCTGTTAGCCGTGTCGGCCCCGCACACTGCCCCGCTACTGCGGGAAAAAAAATGTTAATCGCTTATTTTAGCGCATAATCTTGATTATGTCTATTAACACATTTCTGTCCGCGTTAGCTGCAACCGCTGAATCGATGAGACGTGACGGTAGCTAGCAGCGAGCATCCATCCCACACATCCATCCACAGCGGGCAGCCCGCTGCCACAGAGCCGAGCCCTGCTGCCTCAGCCTGGGGGACACCGAGGACACGCGACCGCCACAGGCGGAACACACACGCTAAACACACACTGTTGTTTTATCGGCCACAGGAACATACGTGTATATGATCGGTTCGATGGAGGTAGGGTCCTCACTTACCTTCGCTGAGAGGTCCTCTACTAAACGGCTCACGAGACTTTCCGGGGAACGACTCAGCAGCACACGAGATCTCGCGAGAGTAGATGTCAAAACCGAACCTGAAATTTGCGTTTTTTTTGTTTTGTTTTGTTTTTGAAGGGACGATTGAATAACCAGATATATTTCACTCATTTCTGTTATTTTACTTTCAGCTCAGACCTGGTTTCTTTTAAGAAGTATATAATTTTATTTTAAAAATAGTGTGTGACTGAGGTCTGATTGAGAGAAATTAATGATTTCAAATCTTTGTCAACCGATCCAAAACTCAAATACTGCCTTTCAGATGTTCCTTTTCACTGATTACTTAAAAAAGGGTTAAACTAGAGAACTGATAAAGTTACCAGCAAATAAACCCATTCAAAAAGCCCCTCCACACAATTTAAATGATCGTGGTCTTCATGATTGAAACCGTTGTTGCTGACAGGACTGTGATTTGTGAAATGACTCGGTCCTACAACCTCTGATAAATTACACAAAATCTGTACATATAAGGCATAGTCACTTATTTGCATTTACAAATCCAAGAGCAAGGAAGTAATTTATATCATCATTCACACAGGGGTCTAATAATCAGAACAAGTCACACCTGTGTGTGTGTGTGTGTGTGTTTACAAGGCTTTAACACTTTGCTCTTGTCTACACATTAAGCAACGTGTGTCCTCACACAAAATGCCACTGTACACCTCCCCCAGGGCTGGAACATTCTCTTGGGGCATAACAACATTACAACATTTTAAAGTCACTTTCAAAGTTTAAAACTATCTTTTCAGTAATGTGAAATTCATCAAAACATTTGCAGGACAGCAATGCTGAGTGACATCAGAGGCTTCACTCACTGACACTCAGCGAACTATCTGAGGTGGGTTTCCAAGAGACAAACAAAAGCCACAAGCTTACCAAATTATACCGACTTTGTGTGTATGCAAGGAGTATTAAAGGTTCAGTGTGTAGAATGTAGGGACATCTAGTGGTGGTGTGTCATGTTGCAGCTGAATACCCCTCACCTCACCCTCCCCTTCCAAACATGAAAGAGAACCTGTGGTAGCCTTCAGTTCTCATTCAAATTCAAAAGGGGTTTAGTTTGTCCAGTTTGGACGACTGTAAAAAACATGAATTACCTTGTTTTGAGTCGAATTTGAATGTCGGAGCTTACAGACACTTGGATGACACTACAGGAGCAGCATGGAGGCTGTTTTATTGGATCTGACTGCAACGCTTTTTACTCCTGAAACTCCAGAAGTGTTTTGTGGACTCAAACACTTCACCCACCCCTCCATCGGCATAGTGGTGAGTAGATAAATGAGTGGATTTTCATTTTTCGGTGAACTATCCCTTTAAAACGCAGGTTTCCACACAAGGGAAGCCGCCTCCTCCTCATCCACAGTCAGGAGCTGTGGGCTTACGGCAGAGACGTGGCGTGTGCAGCAGACTGTGACAGCTCTGACAGGCTGCAGGAACACACACAGGACACCACCAACAGCGCCCCCCAGCGCCTCTGCACGCACACAGCGCCGCTTCCGCTTCCCTTGGCCTGATGGGATGCTGCTGGCGGAATGTGTGAGGCGGGCTCTGTGTGAGAGAGAGAGAGAGAGAGAGAGAGACCCAGGTGGTGGGACAACGTCCACAGACCGCCAGTCCTTATCTCCACTATTATAACACATCAGCATTAGGCTGCTGCTGAGCCATTTTGGACAGACCGAGGGCCGGCGGGTTGACTGTGACGCTCGGCTTCTCTCTCTCTCTGACAGAAGAAGAAGAAGAAGAGGAAGAAGAAGAAGAAGACGCGGAAGTTGTTGATTATGGCTTCTTCTCTTTTGCAGAAGTTCACAATGAAGAGCAGCGTGTTGCTGCTGCTGCTGCTGCTGCTCACAGCTTTCACCTGTGGAGAAGACAACACAGCCGAGGAGCTTCAGGTGGAGACCCTGGTGAGTGACACACACACACACACACACTGCAGCTGTAACACAACAACACACACTGCTGAATCAATGTACCGCTCTCTAACGGTCTCACCCTTCTTGTGATCCAAAGGTGAAACCAGAAACTTGCTCTGTACTTTCCACAATGGGAGACACGCTGCAGATCCACTACACGGTAAGACACTTATTACACTGTTTCACTGCACAACCAAAATGTGTGTGTCTGTGCAAAGATCGGTGGATGTGAGGGAGTCTGCTGATGACGATCACAGTTGTTATCAATGTGGCACCGTCTGCACGAGCCATGTGGACACAGTGTGTTAGTTCATCCACACATTGGAGTGGGAATAATACACAGATCTGTGGTCACGTAAGCAGCTGATTGAGCAGGACACACACACACACACACACACAGATTTGTGTGTTGTTAATGCGAGAGCTTCACTTGGTTTTACGGAGTCGATCGTCTCTGCTTATACTATGGAGCGATGGGGCGGCGCAACACGTCAGCAGTAAAAGTGTAGTGTGTGTGTCTGTGTGCGTGTGTGTGTGTGTCCATGGATCACACTGGAGGCTCGTGGTTTCCACTCATCACCCACGTTGATCTTCAGGAATTTAACAGTTTTTCTGATGTGGATTTTAGCAACACAATGTGTTATAACAAGCCATTTGCTCTGTGGCCTCGTGTAATTAAAATACACTTTTAAATTAAAACGTGCCTCCCATGTGCTATTATTATATTAGAACCCTGGAGCTAATACTTTCCAGTCTTTAAAAACAATCAAAACGTATGTAGAACTTCTAGAATGATTTCCTGAATCCTTAACAACAGTGTATTTTACACATATTTTACAGACACACACCTTTTTTGCCTTCCTACTGGTTGAAAGAGAATTCTGTCTACTCCACCAACATAAAACATTTCTTTAACCATGCAACACATTATTTATCATTCATAAAATATAATGTGTCAATATTTTACATGTGTTTCACGAAAAGATTAAGGACACAGAGACATGACATTTGCTGCCCAGATACCTGGAGAGGAAATTACTTTTTCAGAATTACTGATATGATGAAAAAGTGTTTTCTGCTCCAGGTGGTAAATTCATCAAGAGCTAGGCCGACTGTGCATCTATTTATATAATGTCTAATACAAAACACGTGGACACAGAGATTGTCAAATTAAAAGAAACTGAGCTGTCATATATTTTTGAGTGTCTTTCAGTGAAGTCATCATTTCATGCCTCTTCTCTGTTCAGGGGAAGCTGATGGATGGAAAGGTGATCGACTCGTCTCTGTCCCGGGACCCTCTTGTTGTCGAGCTTGGGAAGAGGACAGTTATTCCCGGTGAATTAACATTTTCTAGTTTTGTCTGCGTGTGTGTTGCTTGATCACTGACTGACTCTGTGACATTTGATAGATAAGTGCAGCCTGTGGTGAGGTAGGAAATGTTCTGGCTGTGCTGATTGACTCTCTCTGTGTGGTTTTCTTATCAGGTCTGGAACAAAGCCTTGTCGGCGTGTGTGAAGGGTAAGTGCAAAAGTAAAAGTCCATCGGAAGAAAAGCTAAACAGTGGCTTCAATCCACAAAAATACCAAAGTGAATGGTTTTGTGATAGAATCTGAAAAAATGCTTCATCTGTGACTGTGTTTTGTTTATTATCATTTCATTCAGGCAAAAAATCAAGACCACTATTCCACCTCACCTTGCGTATGGAAAGAAAGGTTACCCTCCTACAATCCCAGGTACTGAACACACACACACATGCACACACAAATCAGAGCACACTGAGTTAGATCTACTCTACTACACATACTACAGCACAGGTCTGTTAATGTTGAAATCACCATCACAACTTGAATAAGAATATTTTTATATACATATACATAGTATTATGGCACATGTATACAGTCTCCTATTGAACAATCTGATTGGTGTTGAGTGCAATAATACTTTGCATTGCAGTGTATATTTGTAGAAAGTCCCCATTACACATTTTTGCACTTCACTGTGCAGCTTTAGAACACTAAAGGTTTTTATAACTGTGTTTATTTTATATCTGTTTGTTGTAAAAAATATTTATTTACAAGCTAATATAAACTATGTCTAGATTCATCCTGTAAATATATATTGGTGACCTTTTATTTCCTTTAAATGCTATGTTATATTTTACTTTTTTAAAAGTATACATTTCCTGTCATTTATTAACAGGTAAACTGACAACTTAAAAAGAAAAGCTTAAATAAATTAGTGGTGAAACAACAACAAAATATAGTTACTTTCATACAGGCTAGAGTGGTCACTGAAAGCTTTTCATGAGTATTAGAATTATGTGAATCCTATGTTATGGCCTTCACAGTCATATCAACGTATCAACCTCTTTTGACAAAACAATAAGTTCAACCTCAATCTGTCCAAGGTGATGCTGTTCTTGAGTTCGAGGTGGAGGTGATTTCTCTAACGCAGCAGACGCCGTGGCAGAAAATGATCAATGACGTGTTCCCCCTGGTGTGTCTGTTCCTGGTGCCCACTCTGCTCGGCCTGGTGGGACTTTACCTCTACCAGAAGGCCAACGCCCAGAAGCCCGGCAAGAAGAAGGCCAAGGACAAGAAGATGAAGAAGAAATGAGGACGAGGCACAGAACTATTTAAATAAATTTTTTAAATTGTATTTATTGTTCTCTGTGTTTTATTACGTATTAACACATGTCATATTTACAGACAGGTGTTATGAGTATGGGTTATGTGTAACATTTGTCCGCACTGACTGAAACTGCAGATTCATGGAGGTTCAGAACATGAAGCTGATGGTTGCCGTGTCATGTTGTGTTTAACAGGAACGAGCAGATGCCACAAACCCAGTAAATATGTGCAACTCTTCATTAAAAGCTAAAACATTACACAACTATTACAAATGAATTAGATCTTGTAAATGGTGATTGCATTTTCAGTAACAGTTAAACTGCATATTACACGACTGATTAAATGTTCATGTAGAAAAATAAGTGCAAGGGCTTAAATGTCTGACTCTGGCAGCAGAGTGCTTCACAGGAACCTTTATGTGTTTGTCTTGAGGTGTTTTGCATTTTGTGCAAAGACTTAATTTATGCTGACAATTCAGAAGGAGAGCCACAGAAAATCCTTATGAAGAGGCTATAATCACAGTAAGGTGACATGTTACTCACAGGTAGTCTGATGGCAGCATCATCTTTGGGATTTAACAAAATAAACTTCATTTTTTGAGGATGACCAACAATAACTAAATAAATTGTGTGCAAGGTTACGCAATGATGAATTCCTCTATTGCTCTCTTTCACGGTCTAACCAAAGATAAGACATTTACTGTTCTTTTTATGACACCACGTTTATTTTATGTAGTTATTATTACTTTATGGAACAACACATACAGTCATTTTGATGCATTACTTTCGGGTTAAGATACGATTAGATTTTTTCCTGGGAGAAACTCACAAGCTGCCCACCACTATGTGAAGTAAATACAATGAGCTCCACCTTCATCAGCTGTTAATGCATCATTCATTTTTTATAAATAATAATATTCTGAAATGGGTCAAATTGTTTAATGAGCACTGTGAGTATATTGTAATTGTATAATATAGATAGTGTAATCATCTACTACTGGTTGTGTAGTTTATATAATACTTTAGCTGTAAATTCATGTGATACACTTGGGGGTTAAAATAATCTAAAAATATTACATTGTCCAATACTACGAGTAATATCGAAGAAATTAATTAAAATACGTCTTAATGTTTTGTTTTGCGCGACACTATTTTTATTGCGTTAACATTAGAACGCTTGTTTTAGTGAACGGCGTAGCACGACGCAGCCCCTCCCATCCACATGAAGAGCCGTGAAGAGAACTCCGCCCGGTCAGGTGACGCCTGGTTAAAAACAAATGAACAGTGATATCCCTCCGCCATAAACGTTTGTTAATGCTTTGTTTTTTAGAATTTCTTCATTTTTGTAAATTATTTAAACTATGAACCAAACATGTACTTTTTGTGGATATTAAAAAACTAAAGTAAAACGTTGATTCGCTTGTGTTTTCAATGTGAATATTTAGAGGGCGGAGCGCGTTGCACTACTTCTCGCGGTACAACCTCTTCCGGTCCTCTTTCCAGCTTCCCGTGCAACATGGTGAGTGTGTCTGAGTGAGGCCGTGTGCTTAAAACAAAACAAACTGTGGTTTAATTCGATCAGTCTCGAACATCCGCGTGTCCTCGGCGTTATAAACCTACATATAAACCTCCAGTGTGGAGAAGCGATGGTTAATGTCGACCGAAATGATTTTAAACGTTGTCTGGGCCTAATGCTAGCTGTTAGCAGGCTAGCCGTTTTTGTGCATGTGTTCCTGAGAGCTGAAGAAGGAAGGCGCCGCCGCCACAGCGCAGAGACACTGGAGGGATGTGGGTCCAAAGACACGTGTGGTTTTCACCGTGTTCTCTTATTCTAAAATCACCAAAAATCAAATTCAGATGAACCCGATGAGCAGAACCGTTTGTGTAGCAGTCGATTCGGGACATCGCAGCTAACCCATGCTCACCATTGTGGGTTTATGTCGTCGGGGTGGAAATGATCGTTAATCCTTCCTTTAAAAGACATTTTCTGTTAACGGTTTAATTCTAAAATGGTTGACAGTACTCGGTGTTGGAAATATTTGAAGTTATTCGAGTAGTTCTCATTTGTCAGTTGCTGAGCTACGTTACACAAGTGCCCATTGCTGCTATTATGTGTCAGTGGACGGAAAAGCAGTCATGGAGATCAGTTTGTCATTTAAGTATTTATTTATTTAAAAAATCCTGTTAAGTTCTGCTTTGCCATCATTAAAAATAGGATTTGGACTGAGTCAGACCTTTGAATAGATCATCTCTAAGAAACTTTAATCAGTTTTCGCCATTTCCTGACATTACCATACTAAACCTACTATCTGAGAAGGGTAAGAAGTAATCCGATTTACAGATATGAAAATAATTGGTAGATGCTGTCCTAGTGCAGATATCCTAAAATTTTAGGATGTTCAGGAAATCCTTAATTTCAAGGACCTTTGCATTGAGCAATTATTTCGTTTAACAAACTAAACTTATTTTATATAAGCAGGTAGATCTTTGCCTTAAATGGTCTTAAACTGTCAAATTTTGATATTGATCTAATGTGTTGACACCAGCTTTTGGTGCTTAATTTTTGGTGCTCAATTTGTCATATTTTAAGTATTAATTAACTGACCCTTATTATTAGAATATGATTTTTTTTTTTAGTGCTCACTGTGTTGTCTTGTTTTACAGACTAAGAAAAGGAGGAATAACGGTCGTGCTAAGAAGGGCCGTGGGCACGTGCAGCCCATCCGCTGCACCAACTGTGCCCGCTGTGTCCCCAAGGACAAAGCCATCAAGAAGTTTGTCATCAGGAACATAGTGGAGGCTGCGGCCGTGAGAGACATCTCAGAGGCCAGTGTCTTTGACTGTGAGTGGTATTTGTTCTTTCTTTTGACACAACCCCAAAAGCTGTCTTAATATTTTTGTTTTTACGTGACAGCATGTCCTCATCTGTACCTCTCCTATCTGTGTCGTCTCTGCAGCATATGTTTTGCCCAAGCTCTATGTGAAGCTGCACTACTGTGTCAGCTGTGCCATCCACAGTAAGGTGGTGAGGAACCGCTCCTGTGAGGCCAGGAAAGACCGAACCCCACCACCCAGATTCAGGCCCGCTGTAAGTACAATCCACCACATTGTTTTACCCACATGACCTGTGATGCATATACACGGTTTTATTGCAGCACTGACAATGGGATTAGTAATAGAAAGAAAAGAACCATTGAAACTAATGTTTATTATAGTTTGGTTGATTTGAAACAGGAAACACATGTAAATGCACCAGGGCTGATAATATACCAAGCTTAGTTATGTGTAAGCTACAACTTTTAGTTAGACAGGCCAGCAATGATGTCACATGAATCTAAAACTGTTCTTTTTCTGTTCAACAGGCTGGTGCACCAAGAGCTCCTCCAAAGCCCATGTAAAGCAGATTGTGAAGATGCTGTAATGCCTGAAGAATAAACAAATCTTTACAAAAACCTGAAAGTGTGACGCTCATTCTTCACATCAGACCATGTGTTGTGTGGTTGTAAACTGACCGTGTGTTGTGTAGTTGTAGAAAAGAGGCCTGTCAAGTATTTTATTTGGAATAGACTCTTACAGTACAAAACTTACAGTGGTTTAAGATCAAATTCTGCAAATGCATAATTACATATGATACAATTGAAAAGGCTCTGCAGTTACTTAAAGCAATATCAGACCATTTACAGGAGGGGAATGTTAAAGAGTAAAACCAGAGGGAGCAAATAGTGCAACGGGGAAAACAAAATACCACAAAACTAGCATTAGTTTATTTTCTTTAGTATAGTCTTGAATTGGAGCAGATTATTTGGTTGTCCTTCAGAATGCAACAGAGGAGACTGGTGAAGGTTCAGGAGCAAACAGCATTGGTACCACATGCATCAGGTTCAGAAGCACAAAACTGCCCAGTGAAGCACACACAAATATATCTAAACAATGTCCAAACTCACAATTTATATAGAGGGCTGCCAGTGGATTCGAATCTACTGTGCTGAAATTGCGACTTCAAACAATTCTACAGTGAATAACAAGTCATGGACAAGGGGCCTACTGTATAATTCTACAGCATTTGTTGCTCTAAAATTCAACATCTTGGTTCAGGTGTATAGGAAGCTTGACTTTTTTTTTTTTTCAAAAGGTGGCTCCTCATCTTTGGCTCTTAGCTGCCAGCATTACCAAAGTTATTCTGATGACCTGTGGTCGTTTGGTTGTTAAAATCAAAACAATTAGTTCTGGCCTGGGTCACTCATCACTTGAGGTTTCAGGGAAACTACAGGGGGTGAAAAAGAATTCTAAATATGACTGTCAGGTGTTTCTGTAATGTGCAGCACTGGATTAACAAAATAAACTTGATAAATAACTTTACTGAGAATTTCAACAGTAAAGGAAGAAATTAAATACAGAAAATACCTCAGGCCAAAGGCACAACAGCCAAAGTCTACTACACACAAATTACACCAACCAAAGGATCACACATGGGCCTGTTTTTGAGTTTTTTTTCCTGAATCAGAATATACAGCCCCATCAAAGTTCTGGAAAGGCCCATCCTTTGTTTTTAAGATTAAAAGATGAGACTAAAAGTTCAGTGAATCATCTTTGGTTTCCTGGTTTTTCCACCTACAACCCATTTTTCATGTGTACAAAAATGATTGAACATGTGAGTTGAGTTGCTCTTAAGAGTGATTGTTTAAAAATTTAATGGCTCTGAATGTCTACTCTTTCAGTCTTGAGATTCACATGTGAAGACATCTGTTGTTGAAAAGGTGAAACCAACATTAATAGTTGGTCATGGGAGAAAGGCAAGCCATTAGAAGCAGAGGAAGGGGAAAGGAAACCCCTAACCTAACACAGTTTGATGTTGTGAACAGGTCACAGGCTTGATGCATTTATGGCAAGCAAGCATGAAATTGAATACTTACCAAAAAAATTACATTAAGACAAACTGTTCCTTTACTTTAGCTCATTTAAACTAGGCGGACTGATAAAGGTTCTATATCCTAAGATGTTAAACTCATCTATATGTAATTACCAGGAAGTAAAAATTGAAATTCTGAACTCTTGTCTCATATTCATCTTTTAATCTTAAACTCTTCTTCAGTGTCCAAAAAAACACAAAGGAATCAGCCTTCATGTTCAAATAATTCTGAAGGACTTCACATAGTAAAACAAGGGTATAAGATGTAGGTAATCAGACAAAGCATTTCCGCTCATGTAAACTACACCAGTGATTTGCAATGATAACTTTGGTGACAGATCATTAACATCCAGGTCAGGTTACAGAAAACTACATTTCAGGATTCTGGGATACAAAGCGTCCATGGCCCTCACATGACCAAACAGTCTGTATTCACATATTAAGGCAAGATAATCTGATTTCAAATTGGATTCTAACTTTGGAAATAGCATTTTAACCACCTGTTTAGGTTTCTGTGTTGATATACTGTCACAAAATCACATTTCATTGTGTCAACAAGTGACTTTCTCCTTCAATCTCATACAGCAATATACAACAACAACAAATTGTAAACATCCCTCAAACCGATTTAACTTTACTTGACAACTTGTAACATTTAAAAAAACCTGGAAAACACCAAATTATCCTTTAATGTTTTTCTGCTAAAAGGGAGAAGATCATTTGAACAAATCTACATTGTTTTTCTTACAGAGCAATGAAAACCAAAAAAGATCTGTCACTTGACGCTTCTTCATAATTAATACTTTGCATTTCGCCACTCTAACAGGGAAAAGTGCTTAACAGGTGGAGGCAGTGGTTCTTTGCCTCAGCCACCACTCAGGAACCGTTATTTGGTGCTATGCAGACAAAAATATATTTTTCCATTCGTCTCTCTCAAAAAACTATATTTGGGAGTTCCTGCACATTGCCACTACTTAGAAATATGAAAATCCAAACAACTCAATTTAGTACATGACAGAACCATTTCCAGCCTTTAGAGGTTCAGTGGTTCTCGTTTAGGCTGAAAAGGATTTCTGAAAAGCAACATTTTATTTATAGATGCTGAAAAGATGTATTTCATTAAATAAAGTCTAAACATCAGTTCTGATTAATTTATAGAGGAAATTCAGTTCAATAAACTATTTACTGGATCACATAAGAACTCAGGTCGGCTGATGATTTTGATAAGTTTCAACCTTATTAAAAATCACTGAACACAGGAAAATTCAGTCTGTCTAAAACTTTCTTTATAGATCATTCCAAACGGGATACGTGGAGATCAATCATTAATCACAACAACATTCCTGTTTATCGACACAAACTGGGACTAATTTTTGCATCCAATTCTGTAATCTTAAAAAATTTGCCTGCTGGATGTGTACAATTTATTGTGCTTAAAGTAAGTTAAGTGAAATATTAATGAAACGAGGCTAAAACAACAATCTCTGTTATTTTAACATGTAAACAGAATCACAGGCCGACTGTGTTCTCTTTTCGTTTCGGAACTTTTTTTACCAAGACAGGATCATTGGTTGCCTTGGTAACTCTGTGGACTGACATGTGCTCTAAGACAAAGCAAATAAAACATTTTTGGAATTTAACCTGTGAGGATGTAGTAAACTGCTACAGTGTACTCATTTGTGTCATAGCAGCATGAGCCTAATGTCAGGTACAGTTAGTCTTTGATAAAATAGCAGAAGTGGTTCTTCATCTCTTTCAGCACAGATCAAAATCAAACACATCTGAATAGGATATTTGTGTGCAAAGACATAAGTCAGATACTTCACTGTCTGAAAATCAATCAATTGAGCAGTTAACTCATTTTATAACTCATCATCACACAATGACCGGTTTCCAGATAAGACTTGGTAGCTCGTGTCTTTCAGTCTGGTCAACAGGGTGTGATCAGGGGGAAGAAAGGCACAATACAATGAGATAGTAACATTCAAAATGTTTGAATGTCAAATAAAAAGATTAATGTTGGTTTGCAGTTTGATGGAGGGATGCCAATGAATACTTGGGGGGCTTGTGAAGATCCTATAACCTCTGAGTAATCTCTAAAGTCGTGGCAGTGATAGTCCTTTCCTAGTGAGAGAAACCTTCCATCAGTTTTTCTCAATTTTGAGAGAAATGTGCAGGTCGGTAATGTATTCTACAAAATAGTTTAATATGATCAGAATATTCTGGCAGGTATCAGTGCAACAAAAGCAGTCATGGAAAAGATAAAACAAAACATTTCATACACAGCCCCAGTCGGCATCCACACAAATAAAGGCCTTCAATATTCACTTACTTGTTCAACTTACTTCCAAAAAACACACAGGGGTCCTTGTTCTCACTCTCTCTCTGTCACACACACACACACACACACACACACACACACACAACCCCATCAAAAACAAAAGTGCATTGCTAAATCATGGACAACTCCTCAAAACACATCCATTCGCTTGGACCTGGTGTTTGAGTTTGGTCTGCACTTGAAAAAGCGATTCATTGTACACGACTAACCCCAAATTGAAGAGAAATAAAAAACCAGGATAAATAACGATTGCGAGGGAATCATTTAACTAAAAGTGCTTTGAGAACAAGGTGTTCAAATCTGATTCCTCTGTAGTTGAGCCCATCAACCTCACATTGTTCTTCTTACATGGTATTTCTGTTAAAGTGCACAAGAAGGTTAAGTTTTCATGTTATGGATAAAGTCCGATTTGTCTACTAGAATTTGTGCATCAGGTTTGAAGTTTGGAGCAAGGCACATCTGTGGGTGAAAAAAGTGCATCGGCTCTTTATCTAGTTTAAAATACAAGTCATTGAAAGTGCATTTTCAATAGATAATGTTTGAAATGCATTGATAATGATAAGGGTAACTATTGTAATTTAGAAACATGCATATGGAGTTCCTCCTGCTGGTACATACTTACTGTACCAGTGCGTCTTCACATCATCAGTGCCTTTATCGTGTGTGCAGACCAAACCCAGCCAGGTCCTTGTCTCAGTGTAAAAATAGCTTTAGGGGGAAGCAAGTCGTTAACCCTTTATCCTCATTCAAGGATGTGTTCTCCGCGGACGATGTGAGAAGAAAATTCGTAGCGGTCCTGGCTGCGGTGGCCACAGATGTTACACTCGAAAGGCTGGCGAAAACCGTGGCAGCCCATATGGATAGTAAACATGACATGGTCCAGGAAAAGCACACGGCAGTGCTCGCAACGAAAACAGCGCACAGCCCGCCCTTCGCTGTCCACGACCCGAAAAGCCTCCCTGGAAGTCGAGGAGGGCGCTGTAGGTGAGCTGGGAGTCGGAGCGAGGGCAGGAGGCGGTGGGGCTGAGTGCCCTCCAACCTGTCTTTCCACCTCCCTTTCTTTGGCGTGGCTGGGGCTGTGTCTGTCCCGACTCCTGTGGTGTGCAATGGGAGGAGGCACTGGGTTGTGGTTGTTCGAGTAGAGGAGATGATGGCCATTGTTACTGTGCAGGGTTGGAATTGGAGCAGTACTGTTGCATGGCTCATCGGTCATACTCTCTGTGTCTGTAGAGTCCTGGCAACCGTTGCTAGGCGAGGGCGCGTGACTTCGACCGACAGGCAGGTCTTCGTGACCCTCTGCTGCCTCCCTTCCCCCTACACCTGCAGCTCCCAGCCCAGTTCCCGTCCCTGTACAATCCAGCCTCGGACCTAGAGCGACAGGTACGTGAGAGGAGCCGTGGATCGGCCTGAGTTCCGGCAGACATGACGGGTGAGTGGTAGGGAGGTGTAAAGGCCTCAGAGTGTCTGAAACCCCTTCTCCATTACCTGCAATGCCTGCGTATTCTCCTCCCAGACCAGTAAAGTGCGGAGCTTCAAGTTCTCCTGCGTGCATCTCCCCATCTTTATCCAAACCAGCACTGAGCTCATAAGGTGCATCTCCAAGGTTGAGTCGTATGTGCTTCTGTCCTGCAATTGAGAGAGACACAATATTGTATTGTCATGACATGATATCTCACAATATTGTAAAATGGAAGTCTGTGGAAGATGTCACAACGGTAAAGAGATTCATAATTTTTCATGTCAGTTGAATGACTTGAGTTTAGTCCTGCAGCTAATGGTGAATCAGACCCTTTAAGACCAAATGATTGGTGGTAAGCTACGAAAAATCATAAAACAAATGTGCATATAATCCTGAAAGCCGTTGGTCACTTCAGAACAAAAAGATCCGTCCAGATGCATGTGGTATTGAATTCAAGCGATTAATGCTGCTGTCTAAGTTTCTTGAACCCATCCACACTGAGACCAAATGCTCACCTACAAATTTTTGTGGTGTGGATCTCTTGCGTTTGGTGATGCTGTTTGCGAGCCGATCAATAAATGCCATCTTGTCTGCAGAGGGTTGCAGAAGAGAGTCCTGTATAAACTCTAGCTCTCTCATCTCCTCTCCTGCACAAAGTACAAACAAATTGTAAAGTTATTTTTGGGGGTTCTCTTATCACCCAGACAGCATTTATCCCAAACGATAAAGAGGTATGCTGGTTGTCAATAGAAAATCTAAACCACATTTTAGATATACAGTAAAAAGGGATCGAATTGGGGGGGTTACCCCATTAAGGAGGTAGACTAGAAACGAAGATGCTACTACAATCCATTTGGAAAGGGATATTTGCAACACTATACTATGATTTAGATTCCTCTCTTATGCGACAAAATGTTGTTTACTTCTGATATGTAATGTCCATGAATGTCATTAAACACATACCTGGAATCTGAGCACTGGATGGCTGCTTTGACTCCAGACTCTGTAAGTAGCTGTGGCAACGCTCTCGATGTTCCTCTAGGGTGCTCTGCTGTTTGTAACTACGGCCACAATAACTGCACTTATACGGCTTCCCTACGGTTGGAGAGGACACTGGGGAGAAAGTAGGTAATAAAGCCTTATTACTGTCTAAACATGCCAACTATTATGTATATTTTTCAGTCATCCAGCTTGAATCTGTTCTACCTGCATGAGTGCGAAGGTGGCCAGTTAGAGCATCTCTTCTTCGACAGGCATAGCTGCAAAAGGGACATTTAAAGGGCTTCTCTCCTGAGTGCAGCTTGATGTGTCGGAGTAGGTTACCCTTTTGGGTGAAGGAGGCGCCACACTGATTGCACTGGAATGGTCGCTCACCTGGAGATAGGTTAAATGTGTTAACCCAACTTCTCTTACTACATGTATGTCTCAAACATTGTTTTACACACATATCTATCAGTTAAATTACAAATACTAGAGCTGCAAATCAAAACAACACATTCAAAAGGAAATGTCTGAGACATCATCAAAAAGACACATTTTATATGTGACCTATTTTACTTAACAAAAACAAATGTTTTATCGCAAAATAGATTGTTCAGTCACCTGTATGGCTGCGTTTGTGCACCATGAGAACATTTGGCCCAATGCAGATCATTCCACAGACGTCACACTTGAGCTTTCCATTTGGCAGCCTGGTGGCTCCAGATGGTATGGTTTCAGGATTGGTGAGCTCCCTGTAGCCTCCAACAGCCTCAGATCCTTGCTCTGACCCTCCTTCTTCCACCCTCTCCCCCCTTTCATCTTCAGTACTGCGACCCGGGTCTTCATCACTGTACAATTCCACTTTAATGGAGTTGGCTATAAGTGCAAGAGCAAAAATAAGGAATGTCTTAAATAGGATGATAAACTTGTATGTTACCAGATGTTACAAAGATACTTATGTGAATAGAATGGGGCTGCCTCTCCAGCATCTTTATCTCAGATTGATATTGTTAAGTGCAATCTGAATAATGAAACAATCAGAAAATCCTCTGACAAGTAAAAGTGACAAGCAACTTGATTGTATATTGGAAAATAATTCGATTTGGGGATTTCATTAACCATTGTGGAATTAACAGGTGATTTTTCACTGACCACTGAGGGAGCGACTAGGAGAGGTCTCCTTGCTGTTTGGGGTGCTCACTGTTGGACCTCCAAGGGCCCCGGAAAACTCCCTCTCCATTGAAGAGTCTCCACTAGCCGCTTCGAAAAAAAGAGAAACACAAGAAAGATCTTTTATTAGAACAACATGTCCAGCTTAAAAGACGAGTGTATTTTCAAATACAATGTAGACTAGTCCTACCTGATATATAAGACCGGCCATTGCAGTCATCAACATCCATACTAGTTCAAGCAGAATACTGAAATGACAGTCGTGTCAGAGGTTAAATATCAAACTGAATTATCTCTCACATACATTCACTTGTGCACAGATTCACTGAAACATAATCAAATAAGCGCAACCTCCTTTGGAATAACAGCTAAGCATGTAGTTAGAGGTCCAATGTGACAACCCGTTATCAAATGAAAATCCCCAATGTGCCTGAGGTTTATTAAAAATGATATTGATTAGGAAATAGACAACTTTCAATGACCAAAACACACACAAAAAACACCAACGGCTAGTTTGAACGTTAGAAAACTATCGTTAACATGTCGGTGGAATTTAAGTCAGGCCTTGGA
Source organism: Hippoglossus hippoglossus (assembly GCF_009819705.1). Lineage (NCBI taxonomy): Eukaryota > Metazoa > Chordata > Actinopteri > Pleuronectiformes > Pleuronectidae > Hippoglossus > Hippoglossus hippoglossus. The sequence goes on from NC_047155.1 coordinate 15,810,682, forward strand.
TTTAGAACTGCGTCGATATTTACTGCACCGATATAAACTCTGCTGATAAATACAGCTATATAGCTAATTGTGGCAATATGAAAAGTAAACAGTTCAATAGCAGCTACTTTAGCGTCCTACTTTAACCTTAGCAGCTACAGATCAGCTGCTTGACTCTGTAACAATTACACCGAGTCATGACAACACTGAAGAAAACCGTTTTGCGGTGCGCTAATCTAACGTTAGGCTCATCCGAGACAAATGAGCACGAAACCCAGTTCCTAAAGCAGATTGACAGCGTTTACATAATGGTGGTGTGGAGGTAAAGTTTACGATTCGGCCTGGGCGGCTAACGTTAGCTCAATGCATGTGATGGAAATGACTGTTAGCCAAGTTAGCTCAACTCAACGCTAGAACGTATCCTTGACAGCTCAGTCAGAAGCACGGAACAAAGTTGCAGCCGTGTAATGTGGGTGATGACGCGACGTACATATCACTGACTTGCGGGGTCTGACATTAAGATGGACACTGGTGTCCCCACGACGGCTTGCTTGACGCTAGCATAACAAACCACCATTAGCCTGAGCTACCCAAGCTAGCTAGCTCCCACAGCCAATGTTTCCTAAACCGTTGCTATGGCAGCCACCGTCGCCCGGAGTGCTGTGGCTAGCGAGCTAATGGTTAGCTAGCTAGCTAACTAGCCTGTCCTCCCAGGAGCCTCGAAGTGGACTTTACAGCTCAGCACGGCGGAGACAGCCGACCACGAATGTACATTTTAAGGTTCCCCGGTTCTCTCGGTGTCTGCTGCATTACCTGTCCCTGTCACGGCCGTTTCAGTGAGGTTATTCTGTATTTTCATCTGCCTGTTTATGACGGCTGCATCGCCCGGCAGCATTTACCTCCAGCTACTTATCATTTCCGGTGACATCCCGAGAGGAGCTGCCTGGGAAAATGTGAGCAAGCAGCATCAGACCAGTTCACATGAGCTGCAGGTCTAAAAACACACATTCCGAGCATACAGAGACTGAGTGTTGTGTTTTTGAATTGATGATACATTGCATTGTATGGTATCTGATGGGTTTCCAGGAATCAGTGGTGAACTGAGCACGTTTATTCAAGTACTGTATTTAAGTTACTGTACTTATGTTAAAGTATTTGAGTATTTTCATTGTATTCTTCCTAATACACCTGCTCCACTATACTTCAGGGGGAAATTACATTATAGCTGTGACTTTTAAGCATTTTAAACATTTTACATAATAAATATTAGACCATTTCAATTTTTTTTATGAACATATTTTATTGGATTTTCAGACAGCAGAGCAGTAAAGTGACACAAAATAATTCCAATATTAACACCCCTCCCCCAAAAAACCTTTGAGCCCCCTGTCCAAGAATGAGGTAATAAACAACAGTGTACAGTGTGTACAATATATATCACTAAGCAGTAATAGCATCACAGTAGCGTAAAAACAATGGCAATAGAAGAAAGACAAATAAATAAATACATAAATGTTCTCCAAATAAGTGAGTAAATTGGCAATGGATAAATGCATACAATTTAAAATGTAATTTAAAGAAAAACAGAAAAAGACAGTGTGTCCGTATGGGTCCTTGTCATGCATCTCAGAATGTCACATTCTGCACTTACCTTGCAAAGTTTGTCCCACCCAAGTATCCAATCTGTGGAAAAGGATGACATACTCTTGACAAAATTAATCAGGGGGGTACTTTATTTTACTTATGCAGGATTTTAATGCAGTACTTTTACTTGAGATTGAGACAACAGAACTGTGCAAAGTGTGTAGAGGTTCAGATTCACTTATATTATACAGTGACATGGTATCGTACATGTTGTACATCATTGTTGTATGTGATATATTAGTGTTGTCGGTCAGTATGTAGGACTATATGTAGTGTGTCAGTGTTTAGTCCCTGTCATAAACGTGTTTACATTTAAAAAAAAACTAATCTGAGATACATAAATGTGCTTGTACCACATAAATGTGCATAAGCAATATATTGATATATGATGGACCTTTGTTACATTGCTATTAATGAAATTCGAATTGTTATAATTATTGATATTGTTGTACTGCCCAGCCCTGTTGGCTAGTGCTGTATTTACATTGCATTAATATATTATTTTACTATTTTTTGTCTGAATGCTTCTTCCACTACACTGTCCTGGTTCCAGATATAATCAGTTGAGATTGTTCTGTTAGATTGAATCAGTCTGTTAATAATGCCTGATGGTGTATACAGGGAAGACTGTTTATATACAGTCTGTGGTTGTGAGGGTCAGTGCTGCACAGGGCCTGACACATGCTGTGGCTGCAGGAGCGCGCAAAGAGTGACCTCTACTGTACACACCAGCCAGAGTGCTCGTTCATGTCAGCCCTGACGTGCGCGCTGTTTTTACGACGGTGTGCTTACACAATGACAGTTTCCGTTAGCCTCACTCGCGAGTCCTGACCGCTCGCACTTCGCTTTTTTGTCGTTTCCAACTTTGGTCGAAACGCGAATTTCTGTTTTCCAAACTACCGATCGCAGTCGGTGGTTGGATTTTATACAGGAAGTGATCGGTTGTTGATATAAGTACAAGTTGTACGGTCTGTGGTTTAACTTTGAAGTTCCAGCTCGAGGCCCAGCGGAGAGCTCGAGCGGCAGCTCCGAAAAGTTTGTTGTTGTCACGTGACGCGAGACGAATGTGGCGATAAAAGTTTGTTTCGATAGTGAAACTAGGCGGCGTACTACGTTATTTTTTTTACCTTCTGACCACAGTTCTCACTGCGATGCCTCAACCAAAATATCGAAAGATTGCTGTAATAGGTTACAGGTCTGTAGGTGAGTACAGCACGCGAGCTCGTGCATAGCTAATGTTAGTGGGCTAGCTAACATGCTAATGTCCTGGCTTTGTTTTCCACCTGAGTGTATCCGACTCTCAGCAGTCAAGCTAGCTCACCTTTGTTCGTGTTTCTTTGTGTTACGTGTGTTTGCTGTGCTGACTACTAACATACACTAAGAGCAACCCTACGTCGCCATAGAACCGTGGCTATGTGCCGCTGGTTGTCACGTATTCGGTGTAAATAAAGTTAGCTCAGTCGTTGCTGGTCGAGTGCCAAGCGGTGAATGTCTCGAAACTACTAGTCCAACGTGTCAAAGATAACACATGTGTGATGATCAAAATGTAAGGGACATGGTCTATGGCCGTGTTTACTATTTACAAAGTCAATACCACGTTTTGACTGACATATCTGACCCCCTCACAGAGCCACATATTACTGTTCCTTAAAATCACATCTAATTAAATGTGACCTTTTTCTAAAGCTATTGGTAACACCCAACAAAAGCATCTGGTAAAGCTTGATTTGAAAAACATATGCCATGAACAATATAGCTGCTATTTCTGATCAAGTCACAGAAAATCAAATTAACAATTCATCAAGATAGCACAGAAACAGCAGTTATGTTTCTTTTCTTTGCACAGGAAAGTCATCTCTTACAATACAGTTTGTGGAAGGACAGTTTGTTGACTCCTATGACCCCACCATTGAAAACAGTAAGTAACATCATTGGCTAGATGTGGAATATTGAATCAAAGAAAGTTACAATTAATTTGGCTTAATGTCAAGAAATATAAAAAAATTAAAAAACCACCTCATCTCCTTTTCCAGCCTTTAACAAAATGGTCAGCGTGAATGGCCAAGAATTCAACCTTCAGCTGGTTGATACAGCCGGACAAGTAAGTTCATCTTCCACCATAACTGACTGAAGCAATGAACTTTTTGTTGCAAGTCAACACTTTTGATGTGTTCATTCCTATCATGTAATGTTAGGCACTGTTGTGACATGTACTCAGCTTGACATATTGTTTAGGCTGTGTTTGGTAACGTTCATACTCAATGGGATTATTATACCTCTCCTCTGTCTGTAGGATGAGTACTCAATTTTCCCACAGTCCCACTCTATGGACATCCATGGTTATGTCCTCGTCTATTCAGTGACTTCCATGAAAAGGTGAGGGGATGGTTGTGTTTTATTCATCTGTGTGAATAATGATACAGTTATAAGTTGTGATACACATATGATACACAAGTCTTAAAACACTTAACATTAGTTAGACAACACAAACTGTCCCTTACATTTGATTCTAGCTTTGTGTTTTAACACATACAGACCCAACTGTTCTCAATACATTCCTAAACAACAGATGTATAAAGGTGCTGTTGTATTCAACTCCAAATATGCTCAAGTGGGAGGTTCTTTTGGCCTTTGGCAGAGCATTATCTTAGTAAATATGTAAGTAATTTTATGTTGTCTGCTCAGTTTTGAAGTTGTCCAGGCTCTCCACGACAAGCTGCTAGACATGATTGGAAAGATTCAGTAAGTGTAGTTTTACCTTCATAATTCAGTGCTTCCAAATTTGTGTTTTATTTTTCCAAGTGATTTAATCTCAACTACAATTTTAATTTTCTTTTCAGAGTCCCAACTGTTCTTGTAGGGAACAAAAAAGATCTCCACATGGAAAGGTAATCATGATGAGGGAATGTCTTGTAATGAATGTGTTTGGATAACACAACACCGATAATAATGTCAGACATTATTCTTTTAAAGGTTCCGTGTCGTTGAAAGGGAGACTTCAATCTCATTTTATTATAAATCCGGTCTTTAATATAAAGCAAGTGTTGAACACACTAAATACTGGGAAAGTATGAAAATGTTCCATCCATTGAGAAATACACACAGGCCACATTGAGAAACTGTGCCATAAATGGGCCATCAAGACTTCTGTAAGTTCGAGATTCCATAACAATACAGTCATTGCCCTCAGCTGTGTCACTAGCATGGCTTGACTTAACCCATGGTCCAGCCTCGAAGGAGTTAAGTTTCTCAGTGTTCATCTAAAAACTTTTATAACTATATTTTTATTCAATCTTAGGTACCTCTGCCAAGGAGGCTATATTTTCCACCCTGTCTGTTTTTTTGTTTGTTGGTTTGTAAGCAAGGTTACGCAAAAACTACTTGACAGATTTCCATGATACGTAAGGGAGTAAGGGAAGAATCAATACAATTTTGGTGCGGGTGCAGACCGGGGCGAATCCAGAAATTATTTTTCACCTTCATAAACATTGTGGGATAGGGTGTTTTTCAACCATTTCCTTAGTTTCTCAGGAATAATTCATGAATCCTGATGAAATAAATTAGACACAATTTGGCTATTGATATTAATGACTGTGTCCAATTTGGTACATATACAAATCTGGATCAAGCGTATTTATATGTGGTTTCATAAGGAGACTGTTGGGAGCTTGGCAGAGGTTTGCACTCTACTGAGTCATTCTACTCAAGTATGGTTTCCGTTTCATTTTGACCAGGGTTATCAAACCAGAGGAGGGGAAGAAACTTGCTGATTCCTGGGGGGCTGCATTCATGGAGTCCTCAGCCAAGGAGAATGAGGTGATGATAGATATCTCCTTGAATATCTACTCATTGGTGCAGTCCACACAGTATTTCTGACGCACACTCGCATTATGCTGACAATGTTTTTGCACTACAGACTGCTGTGGAGCTTTTCAAGCGGATCATTTTGGAGATGGAGAAAGCTGATGGAAATTGTGCCCCAGAGGAGAGGAAGTGTGCTGTCATGTAAACGTGTATCCAGGACATCAGTAAGCTCATTCGCTGAAGACAGGAGGCACAACTTCACCGGCTTGCCAATCGTGACCTCACCGACACCAAGACACTGCAGTGGAACTTTTTCTGATCCGTTATGATACCAGATTGATTTACAGAGCAAGTGAAATTGCCCAGACAGTTGACAAACGAATCCCCACATGCTGTAACCACAGGGAGAAATTTGTACGGGCAAGAATATTCTGTTATAGACAAAGAGGCACCTTCAGTGAACACATTCTTGGCAAAATCTTGATTTTTGAGTTCAACAAAACAATAAGATTGTCCCAATTAAGCGCATCAAAATTTTGTCATGAATGTATGATGGTAATAACTAGTTGTAAATCTTATGTTTGAGACATCATTGGCCTATGTCTCATAACTAATTGAATTCTTAAGTTAATGTAAAAAAAAGTTACCTTTTCAGGACTGGTGTATTCAGCAGATCTTATTTTTGACCGATGGAGAGTCGCAGTTCACATTGCTTTAAATGTGGTGTTAAAAATGTACTATTTCTCACAAATGGTGGATTTTCTCGGACACCCCAAGTTAAGGTTCTAATAAGAAATGTCCCTGTTCTTCTCACGGTCATTTTTATCAACTCTTCTTCAGGTACCGCTCACCGATGAACTCTTGAACTGCGGAAGAATCTATTTGTATATTTAAAAGCAAACATTTTAAGCTCTTCTGCTAAGCATACATACATCCCACCTTGTTTCTTAGGATTAGATTGGAACAGATCTTTGGTATTTACCACTTGAGCCTTTTTATACCATATAAATAGAATCTTAGAAAATGGTTTGATACAATTGGTTATATCTTGAGTGATGCAGGTGTGCGCCCCCTTAAATACGATAAGTAGAACATATGCTTATAAACGCATTATAATATAATCATTGTTGAGCTGCAATTTAAAATTTAAAATTGCATTTTAACACTAAGACCAGGTAAAAGGCGACAACAGTGTTTGTGTAGTAATTTTTGAAGCTAAATATTTTTTGATTTGATGGTTCATGCTGGCTTCTTAAAACTTAGTCAGGGTGGCATGCATCCCATTTAATTCATATTGAGGACTTGCATGGAAACTGTCAAACACTTGGGGATCATGAAATGACTTGTTTTCTCTTAGCTCGTGTAGCCTTACGAAGACATGACGCAGACTGTGGATCTTGTTTTCCCCCACAATTGTCATGTCATACCTGTAGTGGGTAATTGTAACTTTTTATCAAGTGCTTTGCAGAGTAAGTAGTTAATTATGGATGATTGATGATGGTTGAACAGAAGCTGGTGATGCTGTGTCTTGTGCCTTACAGTTCTTCAAACTCCCTCACCTGCTTCCCTTTACGACTCAAGGTGCTCTTAAAGGTCTCCCCCCCCCCCCTTTTCTGTTAACTTGATACTATGGGTGCAGGTGGTGTTGTGTACCTGAACACCAATATTCCCCTGTGGGTCAATGTTGATTCAGAAATCTTGCTGTAAACAGTTTTGTATATAAATAAATCTGTTACTCATTTGCCATAGTGCTGCTTTATTAGCTATGATGGATAAATAGATAGATGGGCATCCAGCATCTCAAAACACACAGTACAAGAAAAGTGTGTTGATAGAGGTGGACAGTGCTAGATGAATATTAGTGCAGGAATAATAATACTACACATATTTGCAACGAATAGACCTCAAAAAAGGTAATAAAGCAAATTGCCAATTATTATATAAAAAAACATTAGACTTAAGTGAAGAAAACGGAACCTAAAACCAACATATTGTGCAAAGGGGCGGATATAGCTAGTAACACCTTTTATCTGCACATCCCCCAGTGTGGTTATATGTCGTTGTGCTGGAGCAGACATTACTGTACAGAGTGTATGAAAGGGGCATGGCTTGCTGGTTATCTTGAGTTAGCCCGAAATTGTGGTGCGGTGACACCATGTGTATTACGGCACCTACTGTAACTGTTGACTTGTAGCGGAGTTGTGCCGAGTTCCGCGTTCCCGTCGAGAAGTGCCTGCGCCTTGGGGGAGCGCGCACAGCTACAAGGGAAAAGAGGGAGCGACGCTACCAGACGTAAGGATCTCTATCAGCTACCAGCTGATCTTATGTGAGGGTTTAACACTGAGACTTTCTTACAAGTGCTGGACTTGTTAAATGCTAGTCTGTCGGCACCCCCCCCCCCCCCTTCTTAAGTTACACACTAATATTTCGGTCTGTTTTGACTCATTATTGAAAATTTCATACATCTAACACTCATCTAGTCGGAGAGAAGGGGAAGCAAATCTCAGCAATTAATCCAGTACACAACTGCCAAATAATGCACTCACAATACAACTATATTTCTAGGAATCAACAAACCAAATTGTTTTCTTTCTGCAGATAGAGTCATACCGACACTTAAATCAAAGTGTGACTGAAAACATCTCAGGCTTTATTTGATTGAGTTTGGGCAGTTTGGAACTCAGAAACATTGACTGATCAGACCAATCGCAAGGAAATGCTTCTTCAACCGAGTCTAATGAATCATTGGCGACATGATCAATAGGCCTCGGATCATTCATCATCATTAATAAACACCAACAAACGAGATTATATAGATTTTAAACATCACGTTGTCTCAGAGATCATTATGTCTGGCAGCGTCTGTCCCCTGTAGCTGTGCGCGCTCCCGCGAGGTGCAGGCACTTCTCTGCGGGCAGGCGGAAGTCGACACAACACCGGCTCCAGGAAGGTGAGACGGCGGGTGGAACATGGAGTGTGTAAGTTATTTAGCGAACCTCTGCGGGTATAACTCGGCGGTCATCTAACAAACACCCTCCACCCAGGTGGAGCAACACGAATTGCGTTAGCATGTTAGCGGCAGCAGCTAATGAGCTAACTAGTTCAGAAGCTAGCCTTGTTTGGCTGTAATGCTAATCCAACGTGAGGAGTATGTACATTTGTAACGTAAATACGGCTTCAGACCATTTACTAAGGCAAATAAAGCTGGATAAGAAGAGACCGTCTGCTACCTAACATCTCAGCAGTTGTACTGGCGCTAAAAGCACAGACGACACAAAGTCACCTCGACTGACTTATTAATGTCCCCTGTGACGTGAGCTAAAGCTAACATGTAGTTACCGTTAATACACTGGTTCTGTCCTTCAGTCCGGCTGCACTTAGCCACAACCTTGTCCACCGTGGTTCAGTTTGACAGCTACAGGCCATAATTCACTCCATTAGTGATGATGTTTAACAGAGGATACAACTAGCTGTAGCTACATGCTGTACTGAAGTGAGCAGCTGGCTGGTGTTGTTGACTTACGGTTCGTGAAGTGATGGTCGATGAAGCTCTGTGTATCAGTGTGTCTGTCCTGGGTGATAATGCAGTGGATCTGTTGTTAGCGAGATCTTGAAAATCAAAATGTATTTAAAGAGGCAGATGTCAGTTTTAATGACGTTTCTTTCTTTCTTTCTTTCAGATTTCAGTATCTACGGAGGATTTTGAGGGCAAAAAGGACCCAGTCATTGAGGGTAAGACACTGACATTAATCTCATGAGACCAAAGTGACAAACAGTGACATTTCAAATGGGCAAACAGTCATATGTCATGTATTCCTTCAGACCCAGAGCACAATGTCTACACCAGGTTCATGAAGTCTCACCGGTGTTATGACCTCGTACCTACCAGCTCCAAATTGGTTGTGTTCGACACATCGCTTCAGGTAAAACATCAACCAGTCTGACTAAGCTTTAATGTGATGGTGACACAGCTGTCCCCCCCCCCCCCCCCCCCCCCCTGTTTGCACTCGCCTCCCCTCTCCCCCATTTCTCTCTCATCCATTTTTCTCCGCTCACCCAACTGATAGAGGCGGACGGCTGCCCACATTGACTCTGCTTCTGTTGGATGTTTCTCCAAGTTAAAAGAGAGTTTTTTTCTCTCCACAGTGGCTGCTCATTGTGGCAGCTGTTGGGTTTCTCTAGAATATTGTTAAGTCTCAGCCTTACCATGTAAAGTTCCTCAAGATAATGCATGTTGTGATTTCAATTAAATTAACTTCAAAGCCTTTATTGTCATTGCTCAGTGCACGGTGAAATTTGGTGTCCCGGCCAGGGATACAAAAAGTAACATACAGACAAGTAGACATATTACAGACAGACCCAAATAATGATAAATAGATACTATAATAATAAATAGAATACAATAGCAATACATAGAATAAAATGTTAAAACAAATACAATTGAATTGAAAAACAAAAGCCTAAAAATAATGCAATCTATTTCTCATTAGCTAGGTAAAGACTGAATCCTCTGGTTTCATTATTGTTACAGGTGAAGAAGGCGTTCTTTGCACTTGTTTCTAATGGGGTAAGAGCAGCTCCTCTGTGGGACAGTAAGAAGCAGTGCTTTGTTGGTAAGTGTAATTTTCATTTGGCGCAACCTCACTCTTTTTTTTGAAGAATAAATTAAACAAAGGAATAATTAAATGTTTCTTATCTTCCTCTGCAGGTATGCTAACCATCACAGACTTCATTAATATTCTTCATCGCTATTACAAATCTCCATTGGTAAGATGCTTACAGTCCTTAAATGTAACATATTACAGCCTAAACTTAATTTGTCCTAAGTAGGGTTTTCACTCAGATATGTATATTGCTGAATGTGCCCTTGCTTTCTTTTCCCTTTGTATAAAGAGCTTATCTCGGCCTGTTTATTATTTCCTCTGGAGTCAAACCCCCTTTCTCTGTGTAATCTTTCAGGTTCAGATATATGAGTTGGAAGAACACAAAATCGAAACATGGAGAGGTGAGAATATTTAAGAAATATCCAATATCTTTCCTGTCATTTACACTGGTCATCCTGAAGGTAAACTTTATTGTTTGTTATGTTTATAACAGAGTTGTACCTTCAAGACTCTTTCAAGCCCTTGGTTAGCATTAACCCCAGTGCAAGGTGAGTGTTTTTCAGTGTTTTTTTTATTGCTTGGTTAGCAGTAATTCTTTCATGCATCAGCATTTTGTCTTTGTTGTTGTCACATGGCGTCTCTTGAATGCATGGTAGTTGCATCCTGGAACATAAAACCAGGGGGGCATCTGATGCTTAAGTCTGTGGCATTAAGTTGTTGTATTTTCAGCAGATTTTTTTTAAAGGTCTACTTTTCGGGATTTCCTTTTAAGAAAATAGACTCATTTAAAAGTAATCCCTCCTGATTTTGCTAGGCTCTCCCCTCTCTCTCTTGCTTGTTGAGCGAAGGAGGAACTTTGAATTGTGTGTTTATGCACAGCAACCTAGATCCTGTGTGGTTTACCTAAGCAGAGATGTCATCCACTGTCCCCGCCTTCAAAGTCTCAAAAGTCAACACCCATGGTTTTTATGTACACAAGTTATGTGGCTTATAAAACATCATTAAGTTATCAACACATAACACTTTCAGTTCCACTGGGTTTTTTTTGTCTAAAGTTGCTGGGGCAAGTGGCTGGATGAAGTTTTGTTTGTACCAACAACAGTGATTTTATGAATCCAAGTCTTAACCCACATGTAAAGTTATTACATTTCCTGCTGAGATACAAATATTAGAAATCCCCACCACAAACTCTATTCATTTTACTTTAATTGTATTTTATTCATCCTTAATAACTTAAATAACTTGGTTCTCTTTTAATTTCTCTTCATTACAGTTTGTATGATGCAGTATCGTCTCTGCTGAAGAACAAGATTCACAGATTGCCTGTCATCGATCCCCTGACAGGGAACACGCTCTACATTCTCACACACAAGAGGATTCTCAAGTTCCTGAAGCTTTTTGTGAGTCCCATCAGCTTCTCTCCTCACTGCTACCACATTCAATTGTAAAACTGTAAAACATCTGCCTGTGTTTTTCCAGCGGAACACTGCAGAAGTCTATACAGAGTTGAGGAAACGGCAACGTACAGTTTCATTCAATTGTTTATTTTCTTGTCACTGTTTCCAGATATCAGAGATGCCAAAACCCTCATTCTTGAGTCAAACCTTAGAGGATCTGAACATCGGAACCTTTAAGAACATAGCGGTGGTCCGTGCAGACACACCGCTGTACACGGCGCTGGGTATTTTTGTTGAGCAGCGAGTGTCAGCGCTCCCCGTTGTGGACGACAAAGGTGTGTGGGCTGCTTGAAATGACACCCTTGTCGTCTTGACATGAATGACCAGAGACCTCTTGAATTATACTTATGAACTGAGGTGCCGTCTCTCTCCTGCAGGTCGAGTTGTGGACATATACTCAAAATTTGACGTTATAGTAAGTTGTCATCTGTCTACTCGCTCTGTTATTCTACCATTTTCTCTCTCAAGCAAATAGGGGATTTTTTCCTGTTTTATTTCCTATATTAAGTAGAGCTGCAATTTCTTTTCCATTATTAGTTAATATGCTGATTATTTTACCTCAATTAACCCATTAATAATTTTATTAAACATAATATTTCCTTCAATGTCTTAGATCTTAGAAAAGTCTTAAGAAATTAATTGATTGTATTAGCCAAAAACATTTTTTCACATTTATGTACTTTTCTCTGAATTGCTGGAGGATTGATTGTATAAAAAAAAAAAATCTTAAACTTAATTTTTTTTAATGCCAATTTGAAAGGAGAGAGATTTTTAATTCAAGGGTGTGTGTTTCTACAGAACCTGGCAGCAGAGAAGACGTACAACAACCTGGATATAACAGTGACCAAAGCCTTGCAGCACCGCTCTCAGTACTTTGAAGGAGTTCTGACCTGCAACAGACACGAAACCCTGGAGGCCATCATCAACAGACTGGTGGATGCTGAGGTGAGGGTTGGATGTCAGTGTTTAAGTACTTGCTGCACCTGTAGCTGGTTTATTCCTTGTTGCATACGGCCTTTTTAACTGTCTCGAGTGTGAAGGAGCTTTAACAAATAAGGAAAAATGTCTGAAATGCTTGTCATCAAAAAGCACCTAAAAGTCAGCTGCTTTTATTCTATTTTGTGGTAAACATAGAAACCAACCTTAATGAAGTAAAAAGAATATTTTGTAGCAGAAGACCATAATGTGCATACATATATCCTTCATTGTGGTATTACTGCACAGAATGAATAAGCCTGAACTCTGCTCAGCTTTCTCCTGTTAATAAGCCACAAAGATCTCATGTGTGCGCAGGGATGTGTTCCTGTGCATCAGTTTCTCAACACATTCTTTTGGCAATAGTAGAAAATAGTTTTGCAGAGTTAAAAGTAACACAGATGGTCTTCTTCTGTGTCACTTAGGTGCACAGGCTTGTGGTGGTGGATGAACAGGAAGTGGTGAAGGGAATCGTCTCGCTCTCAGATATTCTCCAGGCACTTGTGCTGACTGATAGAGAGGAGGGTAAGTACAGTTGTGTTTGATATTTGGAGCAGATTTAGGAGCACATTAAAAGTAGAACATGAATTTAAGAAGCATTAAAAGCAGCGTAATCATCCACACATTTTCCCTAACATGACAAATTTTGGATTTTTCCGTCCTCAGGCACTGCTTGAGTTACGAACACAAGAAAAGGCTACACGGTTTCAGGAGGTCGGAGCAAAGCGAGAACAAGAGAAAGAGGGGAATTACGACAGAGGGTCCGAGCATCATCATCATCCATCTCCTCTAACTAGGTTTCCTGTATTCGCACCAAAATATCTGCCTCCATGCAAAAATTTGAAGTTCACCTAGTTTTAGCAACGCAGCAATATATAATTTTCGTCATACGCGACATTTCAGGAGCTCTTGTAAATTGAGCCTAATCCCAAGTCACCAGACGAGTGTGACAAGAAAGATGCGAAGCACAAGAATCCTCTGCCCCTCAGGAGGACGAGCATCATTCCCACATTTTTGGCTGTTGTTACTAATGATTTTGTTTTGATTGCAAAGGCATTCCTGATGATGATTAATAAGTTATTTCCAGATAAAATGAGCAATCATATATTAGCTAAAGGAAAACCTGATTTACCTGTATTGCCTTTTGTTGGCAGCATTCAATTACTATAATAATGATGCTGGAATTCAGATGCACATCGAGCCAATCGAAGGGTCATTTTCAACACTGTGTAACTTTCCATGTTCTTAGACAACACCACACACTAAAACCTTTGTTTGTTCTTTGTATGTTTAAGAACTATGATGTTATGATCTAGATTATCCATATCCTGTTAGTTTCATTATTTAAATACAGGTGGAGGATCGAGCTGTCGGCCTTCTTTTTTTAACTTGAACAACCACCTTCTTCCAATTTGCAAAAACATATTGAGAGATATAGTTACAAAAGTATTTACAGCATCTGTATGTGTTCAGCCACATACTTTCCACATACTACCCTTTCAAGACGATTGAAAAATGATTTAAAGTAATTTGTTATTCAAACACTAGGAACAACATGGAGATTATCAGTGTCTGTAAATAGTCCAAATAATTTACTTTCTTATGGTTTTACTTATTTTAAATATGAGTAGATTTTGACAGATTTCAGCATCAGGATGTTTCCCTACAACTCGCTCTGGATAAATTTAAAGTTAAATCAATTGAAATGCATTTATGTCAACTACGAAATTAAGGTCCCATCGTTACCAGTGTGAGAAGAATCAAAGGGTTTTGCTTTTAATCTGTTTTCAGACAGCAAAGAGCAAACCTGGAAACAGCACTTTAGACTCACAAGTCAGCCTCGTTGGTGAAGTCTAGAACAACATTGATTAAGCTGTTATAAAGACAAGCATTAATCGGAGTCTATTCTCTGTACAACCGCTGAATATTTATGGGTTCTATGTTTTGCCATTTTTTCTGTTGTCACATGTAACTAAATGTACATGGATTGTACATTTTACTTTAGACGTTTTTTCCCCTGCAGGTTTTGGTAGCTACTCTTTTGGGGTGTGGCATTATTAAACTTAAAGGTATTTGTTTATTGCTTCCCATCTGCGAAAGGTTTTGAAAATGTGGTCCATCACTTAAGACTAGTGGTCAAATTAACAATTTCTGGTTTGTTTATTTTCTGATTCATAAGTTTGTGGAGTGTTAATGTTGATGTCAGAGCTTCTGATGTTAGGTTTATCAGTTCATTGTGTCTAGGCAAGGAATAATTTGATCCAAAATCACTAAATACCAGCATTTCCTTTACAGTTTCAAACAATAATAGGCCAATCACACACTTTGTTTTGGTATACATGAAATAGAATGTGTTCAACTGTATGTAAATGCACAGTTTTTTTGTACTAATCTGCATTGAGATTATAATTTAAAGGAAGAGCAATAAAGGTTCTTTGGAGTTTGTGGTAAATTGTTAATTTTGGGTGTGTCTTGTGCTGAATATCAAACATAACTGCATTGAAATACATTTATTAACAGCTTTAAAAGATGAAATGCAGAGTTATTAACAAATGGTTGACTCAATACCATCCACTAGATATGGAGCAACATAAGCATTCATTGACATTCCTGTTTCTGGCTTCCTTTATGTCCAACTCCTGAGGGAAATGTTAGTCACTTAGATGCTATATGCTCCATGATCATCACCAGCAAATCACTTACTTGGTCTGTTTGGTATTGGACAGGAAGCACACAGTACTGTATGTAAAGATGGACAGCATGGCTGCCCCCCAAAAGTGAAGCCAAAGCATCTTGATCGCCCCCTGGTGGCTGGCTGCAGTATGCTTTGTCCATGTTAGTCCATCTTTTTCTCAAAGATGGTTTCTGTCATTTTAGTTTTATCACACTGATGTTGGTACAAGAGTTTATTTTTCCTACAAGTTTGGTTTTAATTGGATATTTGATGCTATAAAAATGGGATGAAACATAATGATTGACAGCTGAGACTGACTTGTGATTGGTTGAGCTTGTGTATCGGTCGGACCTTGCTACTGTGACTCCATCCACCGATCACTTGGAGTCTGGCTCCAAATGCGTTTGTATTTAGGATAGTTCTGAATAGAGAGAGGAATATATATACAATATATAGTCTATAGTAGTACATAATATTTACAAACACTATGGTGGGAGTTGACCAATTCATTTAAGCTGTGGGCAGAAAACCAAAACAATGAGCAAAAAGGTGCTAAAATGCTCCTTAGAGTTGAGGGGAGTTGCAGAGTTGTGAGAGTTCATCACTACAAGAAACCATTTTCTTTAACTATAAGTGTGAACCTCTCCTAGTGTAAAATATTTCTTATAGCTGCTTTACCTCTTTTTCAGTGCAAGGTAGATGACAGAGATTAAATAAAAGAGAAAAACACACAACATAGGAAAACCAATGTATTTATTACTCTATATTAGAAGATACATGATTGAAGTCCTGAAGGGGTTTGTACATGGATACAATTGTCTCTTTGCTATAACTGGACAGAGACCTGGAAGTTAACACAATTTGTGGTTTAATACCCAATTTCTTAAACTCACATCCCACTACTGGAGCAAGGTGTCAAAACCTTAAATACACTATGCAGTTTAATTTTTTTTAACATTGTAAGGCAAATACAATTTGACAAACATACCTGTTTAGTGTATATGGATGACATTCAACCACATAAACTGCAGAGCTTCCCAGTGTGTCCAGCCAAAAACAACAGCATTGAGTGCAGTCTGTCTCTTCTTACTCACATCCCCTTAGACTTTAACAATATAGTAAAGGTGAGCGAGGGGATCTAAATGATTAAGTACTGGTCAAACACATTGGAGACAGTGTTGAGTCATTTCAGTAGTATTTAGTTTCTTCTCCCAGAGATTCCAAAGAAAAGTCTGATTCTCTCCGGAGTGTACTGCAACCGACTGCCGTGGTTTGTGTAAACATTCTCGTTTTCAGTGGCGCGATCTTAAATCAACACTGAAGTCCGAGAGCAGAGATGATTCTGAGAATAATTTGGTTTTAATGCTGTGAGGTCAGTAGTAGTGCACATCGTGGCCTTTCAGGTTTTCATAGAGGGACTCACAGCCTACACACACAAATAACATGGGACAGACTATTCACACAAACAGTACCTGTTGCATTTGCATACAACTAAAAGACAAAAGTGCATCTCTTTCCTGAAAACAAAAAACTGTAGATGGATTTCTGACAACGTTAGCACAAAGGAAACAGATCACATACAGTTCGCACATTGGGGAGGTAATGCATGATGAACAAAAAGGAACCGCAGGGGGGGAACGGTGATTCAAAAATCAAATATTCCTCTGCTTTATCAGAGAGCTACAAAATAAAAGGTCAACAAAAGCAGTGTTTGACAAGTATACAGTAATGTTACTTCAGAGGTCAGAAAGTAGACTGTTACGTGATTCTTTTTGAAACAGAAGTCTTTGATTTTCTTCCCACCAACCAAAAAGCTGGTATAAGAGATTCAACCATCTAAAACATGCCCTAAGTATCAATCAAATATATATATACACAAGTATCACCTGAAAAAGCTAGTTAATGTGCAGTAGTTATACTTGGCCAGGGTAAATGAGCCCCGAGGGCAAAAGAACACTGGTCATGCTTTGACAATATGAAATAAAACAAAACTATTACTCAGATTCCTGGAGTTAGTGTTAAAAGTGAATAAAAACAATACAATACCACCTTGCATTTAATGTACAGTGTAAATAGTATTGGCAGCTGCAAAGGTTTATCTGTGTATACCAGCTTATCTGAGGGACTGGAGCCAGTGTACACACTCATGGCAGGTTACGCTCTGTGGGTTCACTGAGAGAGAGACAGCAGCTGCTTTCAGAATAGGACACCATCATATAAACAGACTACATATACCACTGTGCAACATGCTGCATGTAGTGTTTTGCATTAGTAGTGTCCAGATCTGAAGCCAGCGAGTGAGTCAACTGAGAAGTTCAAGGACATGAAACCTACAGTATCAGATGACCGGCAGCTGTCACTCAACAAGTCAAATCCTCCATCCTAGAAAAATGCATTATTATTTAACAAACCCTATATGGGTATATTTATGAAGCTATTTTTAAACTGAAAAAATCTTTGATTGATGAAGACAACCTGAGGATTACAACAGTTTATGGGAAAGGCTAAATCATGCTTTGCAAGGTGCCCTTATGCCCGGGCCGCACTGGGTACATGTGCACGTCACGCTGATCTGCTGCTTCTTGCAAATGTGACTGCTGCGGAGCTGCTACATGAATTTTCTGGTATGACTTTTCTGGTATGACTTCTGTATTTCCTTGAATAAAAGTAGCCTATGTACTCAACTTAATACCAGGACTCTACGGTATGAAACCGTGCATCTTCTGCTCCGGAAATATTTCACAACAATCTTGTTAAAACAGATGAAAGGATTCAGTACTTTACTTTGGTAAAGGATCTGTTGCAAAAAATGTACGTTTGCAACACATTTGACAGATATAGAAATTAAAACTGGTGAAAGATAACTTTCGCTCTCTATTTAGCTGTGAATCGTGCGCGCCCCACCTGGTGAAAATAGCTGAGACCCCGCCTCTCTGAAAGAGAGGGCTCACATGTGTGAAATGCACCTGAGATGCGTGGCTCACACAGGCAGTGTGACCACTCTAACCTGATAACATGGGCATCGAGATGAATAGTGAGACATTCTGCGATCCACACGTGTCCAGTGCAGCCCGGCCGTAATGCTCCAGTGAAAGTTTGGAACACCTTGCTGAAAGTCAACTTACACAAACTGTCTCAACTGCACATGATAACATGGTAATCTGCGCTGAACTAAATGACAATACTGCAGCAGAACCAGATGGATTATTCTCTAATGATTTATAAGCCGTTTGACATGTGCCTGTGTGCTGTAGCCCCGGCCACAGTTGCCTCACAAACACCCATATATATTAGATCTAGTCACTTAAATCACAGAATAGGTAAAAAATAAGTTAAAACACCCCTAACCCTCCAAGCCTGTCCCCTTACAAGGACAATAAAAGTGAATTTTGATCGTCGACTATCAAGCATAATGGATCAGCAACTTATTTTTACAATGTTAACTGGTTAATTACATGTCCTGCTATTGATTGCATACAATTAATTACACAGGAAACCCAAGGATCCTTGTTAGTATGGAGTGTAGAGAGGAACAGAAAGGTTCAGGTAGGGCAGCAGTAGCTGTGGACAAGACAGGAAAGGTGTTCTCGGTAGTTTGGCTGGGTAAGCGAGGTAGGGTTTGTCAGAAATCAAGTGGCTTCAAAACTGGCAGGAGTGTCTATGGACAAATATTTTACAAAGTGCCACTCTCCATCACGTTCTCTTACTTTGTGCGTTCTTCGGAGAAGGGCCCGGAGCCTTCGTCTCACTGTCCTACAGTCTGGAGCCAGGCCCCGCTCAGTGCTCCTCCTCAGTGCTCTGCTGACTCCACTTAGACTTTAATGTCCTCTTGAATGCTGAGCTGGGACAGCGTCTTTTTCACTCGCAAGGCTGTCAGGCGGGCAGCTCCATTCGCATACCAACACTCCCTCATGATCTTACCCATGACCCGCAAAGCCTGGAACAACAGGAGGAGGAGAGGGAACAAGGAATTACGATTATAAAATGAGTTAAGTTAATGATTTGAATTTAGCACACATACAGTATTTCACATGGCTTTAATAGATATATTTAGTTTTTCAACCAGTTTATAATAACACTGAACTCACCACAATAACTGTTCAGATTTAGAAATACCACATACCAAATAGAAACAGTGCTACAAACAAGTTTTAAAAAATCAGTTTATACATAAAACAACAACATTAGAAAACAATCTTTATTCATCTGTTTTAAATTATTATGGTCAGGACAGCTCTTCTAAATGGTTGATGTAAACTTTGCCATTAGCCATGGGACTAATGGCCAAAACTAGGACAACAAGGACAAGGACAAGCGCCAGGTTATATTAAACTAGAATTTCTCTCTGCAAACAGTGCATATATTCATTTTTAGTTTTAATCTATTAGCTGCTCTGCCATACCTCATAGCTCTGCCACCAATTTGGGATGTTGGGTCGTAGCTTTTGGTCACACGCCACTTTCCTCATCTCCTCTATGGACGGATCAGAAGGTACCAGGTCATAGTAGGGCAGCTGGTACTCTTCATGGATCCCTGGTAACACAGATCAGTGTTGAGTTCAGAACAGTGCTGTGATCTCAGCTTATAACGCTAACAAAGAAAACCACAACACAGCGGGAGTGAAAACAAAAAGAATCTGACCTCCACTGTTACAGCGACGGGAAATCTCCCAGTAGACGAGCCCCAAGGCGTAGATGTCGGCACATTTGAACGAGTCAAAGTGTCTCATGTTGATAGTCTCATCCAGAACCTCGGGAGCCATGTACCTGTGAGACATAAAAACAATCCCACACTGTAGTGATGTACAGAGTGAGAGAATATTCTAGGAAAGGGGTCAGAGATGTGAGTGAGAGAGGAAGACTCAGCGATAAGTGGACACAGACCTCTTGGTGCCCACCCTTTGATTGGGGGCGATGTCAATAGTGTCATTGGCAGAGTCATGACGGACGGCCAGTCCCAGGTCAGCAATAGCACAGGTGCAGTTCTTCTTCACGAGGATGTTCTTGGACTTCAGATCTCTGTGGGCGATGCCTGGCTTTCCTATCAAGACACAAATGTACAACATAATATTCTTACTTCTGTATCCAATTCAATTTTTATAAACATATAATGGTCAATTATATACTTATTTACTAAAAATGAAAACTGAAAACTACAACACGATTAATAATATTCTTATTTGGGCATCAGCTTGGTTAATAAAAATAGAAAAGAAAAGAGAAGTCCTCAACTGCACTTTTCTTTTCCATTACAGGCAGTTAATCTGACTCAGGAGTGAACTGCTTAGAAAGATAATCAGTTAATTATATACTGTGCGTGACTTTTCATCAGATGGCAATTTCTGTTTCAACATTAAATGCTGTGTGAAGGGACACGTGTCTGTGACTGGGGCAGCAGCTAAAAATAATGAAAACGTGACATATGACATGAGACCACAAACACATGCACTTGCCCATACTAAATATATAAAGTCTATGGTTGGAAAACAATTCAGAGCATTTAGAAACGTAGTACAGTTCATCACACTGGATGTCCTCTGCTGCTTGTTGACAGGTTTATTATCTATTTAATTCCTCTTGTTGCTGTGTGAGACACGTTAGACATACAGCAATTCTTAAAATCCTCTAAGTTTCTTCTTTAAATTTAAGAGATATATTACAAACCTCTTTGTAAATAACAATATAACTACACAATTAGTGAATTTCTTCAGGCTGTTGTGACACATTCTGTCTGATTACTCAATCCAGTTACATCAGAGGTGTTGTTTCTCTCTGTGGGTGGGGAGGCAAAGTACGAATACGTGTTTCAAAATCGGAAATTCACAGAACCAGCACTGAAAGTAGTGAAAAACCCTGGTTGATATAAGCATGTATCAGTTAATTTCTCATTTAAAAAAAGCCACATCCTGTCTTGCCTCCTGCCTGCTCTACTTATGCATCACACCTCAACTGAATGTTCAAGACATTTTCCTGTTGACGTAAACACATCTGACCTGGAAAACCTCCTGCTGCTTTCTTCATATGTGAAAGGGAACTTGAAAGTTTTATGTCTGATAAAAACTTTTGTGATTAATACTCATCAATCCAGAAACTAAGGCATGTATGAATGTGATAGACATTGTGTTTTAGCTTCTATGTCAAAGTGTCACTATTCAAACCATCATGTTGATTAAAGGTGGAAGCCAGTACAAATGAAGTAATGCCTGAATACAAACACATGAATATACACACACTACCTTGCGTTCCAAGTATCTCCATGTGCAGATGTGCGAGGCCGCTGGCAGCTGAGAGTGCCAGTTTGATCATTCCTTCAGTAGTGACAGAGTAGCGGTTTAGGTAGTCAAACAGGGAGCCGTGCTCATGGTAGTCTGACACTAGCCACAGCTGGGTCCATGTGCCATTATCTGAGACAAGAATATCAAAATAGTTGAGAATTAATAATTAAAACACAAATATCAGAACCTCAAGTAGTAAATTATTCTAGTAAAGGTGCTCACCTTTATTGTCAGCAGCTATAAAGCCCAGAATGTTCTCATGACGGAGCATGATGGTCTGATAGATCTCAGCCTCACGGAACCAGGAGCGCTCTTCTCTGGATGAGAAGATCTTCACTGCCACATCGCCACCCCTCCAACGTCCTCGCCACACCTCTCCAAAACGCCCCTTTCCAATGATCTCCTGCAGGACGATAGTTCTGGCCACGGTCCGCTGGACAAACAGAGGCAGACCTGCTCGGAAAAGATGAGAATGGAAACTAGTGTAAACTACAACATGAGTACTGACCAACAAATTTATTATCAGACTGTCACCTGACCTGAGCCTGAACCAGACGTGGAGAGATCGTAAATGAGGTCCTGCAGGGTCCTGTCTTTGGCCATGTACAGGTGGTCACAGGAGGGGTCCTCCATCTCCAGCCTCTGCCTGTGGTTGTAGGCCCTCTGGTGGTACTGATACAGGAACAAGCCCACCAACAGCAGCAGACACAGCAGGAACAGCGGCCCTGCAATCACAGCGACTAGTTCCACCAGCCCCCATGTTCCACCAGGGCCGTAGCCGCCCTCTACTCCTGACGGTGTGGTCACTGAAAGGGTAACAGTGGAATACCATATATTGACATTATCCAGTACACACAGAGGACTGACTACTTTCACCGACATGAACTGCTTCATGTTCTGAACATTGATTATTTCCAGTTATTTTACAAAGAAATACTCAATTCTCAACAATGAAAGACTTTTACTATGAAAAGCAGCAACAAAGAAGTGTTCAAATTACATTAATAGGATTCTAATACTGTTAAAACATCTGCTTATTCTCTCTCTCTTGATCTCATACTCATACTATTCAGATGTTTGTTTTTGTGTCGCTTGCAGCATGTTTTGTGTGATATGTTACATGTACGATACTCATGGTTATTGATTTATCTGCTGTCTACGCCGTGTGACATTTCATGGCTCTCACCTGAGGGTACTTTGAGGTCGATGCTGTTGCAGTAGTCAGTGTAGCAGCAGTGGATGTTGAGCAAGCCCTCCGCACCGAGGCAGTAGAAGGGCTGTCCAGGGGGCACCAGCTTGTCCCGAGTGATGCAGATACGTATGTGCTGCTCTAGGCCGTCAATGAAGGAGGTGGAAGCCATACAGGCTCCATCGGTCTCACAATGGAAGCCGGTCCTCTGACACTGGGCAGTGGTGCAGTTACACCAAAGAGCTGCAAAGACAGACGGGCAGAAGAAACCGCACAGTGTGAAAAAACATTATTTTCCCGACTGAACTTTGATCTAAAAGCACTTCAAGAAAAGCTATTAGTTATTCTGTCCCGCTGTAGTTGATCTGTCTTTGTATTGCTTTAACCATGATAATAATAATAATAATAATAATAATAATAATAATAATAATAATAATAATAATATATATGAATTGTTACAAAACATTAACAGTCAGTCAGCCAATTGTATTTACAAAGCACTGTGTTTACAAAATACAAATCAAAGCTGTGACTAATGACAATGAATGTTGAATGAATGACATATAATAATTTGGATAATATATATATGGATATTTTTGTACATAGTATACTGTGACTATTAGTATGTAATATAGATTTTGGACACAGTATCAGTGTTCATGATACAATCAAAAGCAAAAGAAGAAATGACCAGCTGTGAGTCATCGGACAAAACAAGAGACTGAGACATCCTGTGTGGAATTTAGTCAAGTTATTAAGACACAAACATGATGTGACATTACAGTAATGGTGTAACATGTTTTGTGGTAACTGACTTACACAACGCCAACACCTACTTGGCAGACGCTGGTGGTCAAAAAGAAACCACAGAAGAAAGAAGGAAAATCAATGCTGACTAAACATGAATGAGCCTGACATTTCAGACTTTCCACTGCTATAAATATCACAGCTTTAATACACGTTGGGCTGATTGTTTTAAAACCACATCACTAGAGAAGAAATGGGAATTGAAATTCACAAAATAGACAACAAAGGACAAAAAGGCAAAAAAGTGTGAACCGCAGGAAGCTTAAACACTATGTCGTTTAGAAGCTTAAACACTATGTCATTTTTTACAGCCAAAATGAAGCAGGATTTGTGTTGACAGCCCAGGATTTATTTAAAAACGTCTGTTTCTGTTGTCAA